>NC_088281.1:477352-609644 GCF_036013445.1 Caloenas nicobarica
GGAAATGGGGCACTGGGGGGACTGGGGGGACTGGGGGGACTGGGGGACTGGGGGGGAAAATGGGGGCACTGGGGGGAACTGGGGGACTGGGGGGACTGGGGGACTGGGGGGACTGGGGGACTGGGGGGCACTGGGGGAACTGGGGGACTGGGGGACTGGGGGGAAATGGGGGGACTGGGGGGAACTGGGGGAACTGGGGGAACCGGGGGAACTGGGGCCACTGGGGGGACTGGGGGGAACTGGGGGAACTGGGGGGGCACTGGGGGACTGGGGGCCCCCGGGGGGTCGGGGGGTACTGGGGATGCCGGGGGGGTCTGGGGGTCCCCTCTGGGGTCCCCCCCTCACCTGCGTCCATCTTGACGACTTTGATGGCGGCCGGCGCACCCGTGGCCTTGCTGCGCGCCTGCGGCAGGAGCGGCCGTGCAGTGCCCCCCCGGCGCCCCCAGTGCCCCCCCAGTGCCCCCCAGTACCCCCAGTGCCCCCCAGAATCCCCCAGTGCCCCCCCCAGAATCCCCCAGTGCCCCCCAGTGCCCCCAAAACCCCAAGTGTCCCCAGTTCCCAGTGTCCCCCCACAGAATCCCCCAGTGCCCCCCAGTGCCCCCCCAGTGCCCCCAGTGCCCCCCAGAATCCCCCAGTGCCCCCCCAGAATCCCTCAGTGCCCCCCAGTGCCCCCCCAGTGCCCCCAATACCCCCAGTGTCCCCAGTTCCCCCAGTGCCCCCCCCAGAATCCCCCAGTGTCCCCCCGCAGAATCCCCCAGTGCCCCCCAGTTCCCCCAGTGCCCCCCCAGTGCCCCCCAGTCCCCCCAGTGCCCCCCAGCATCACCCAGTGTCCCCAGTTCCTCCCAGTGCCCCCAGTGCCCCCCAGTGCCCCCCCCAGAATCCCCCAGTACCCCCCCAGTCCCCCCAGTGCCCCCCAATACCCCCCAGTGCTCCCCAGTTCACTGGGCCGGGGGGGAAGCGGGAAGCACTGGGGGGAACTGGGATGAACTGGGAGCACTGGGGTGAACTGGGAGCACTGGGGGGAACTGGGAGCATTGGTGGGGTCAGCACTGTTTGTGGGGGGGGGAAGCAGGAAGCGCTCGGGGGAACTGGGAGCACTGGGGGAAACTGGGAGCACTGGGGGGAACTGGGAGCACTGGTGGGAACTGGGAGCACTGGACGGAACTGGGAGCACTGGGGGGAACTGGGAGGCACTGGGGTGAACTGGGAGGCACTGGGGGAAACTGGGAGCACTGGTGGGAACTGGGAGGCACTGGGGTGAACTGGGAGCACTGGTGGGAACTGGGAGCACTGGGGGGAACTGGGAGCACTGGGGGGAACTGGGAGCACTGGGAGACCTGAGCAGGGGGGGGTGCAGCCAGTTTTGGGGGGGTCGCCCCACACTCCCCCCCCCTCCCAGCCCCCCATTTTTTTTGGGGGGGTCCCCATCACCTTATACACATCCCCATAGGTGCCCCCCCCAGCCCCCATTTTTTTTGGGGGGGTCCCCATCACCTTATACACATCCCCATAGGTGCCCCCTCCAACCCCCCATTATTTTTTTGGGGGGGTCCCCATCACCTTATAGACATCCCCATAGGTGCCCCCCCCAGCCCCCTATTATTTTTGGGGGGGGGTCCCCATCACCTTATAGACGTCCCCATAGGTGCCCCCTCCAACCCCCCATTATTTTTTTGGGGGGGTCCCCATCACCTTACAGACGTCCCCGTAGGTGCCCCCCCCACCCCCCCATTTTTCTGGGTGGGGGTCCCCATCACCTTGTAGACGTCTCCGTAGGTGCCCCCCCCCAGGCGCTGCAGCAGCTCGAAGTCCAGCTGGGGGTCGCGGGGGGCGACGAGCGGCTGCTGCGGCTCCATGGCGGCGGAAGGGGAAACTGAGGCACGGCCGGGGACCCAGGCATCCGGCCCCGCCCCCCCCGGGCCCCCCCCGGCCGCTCCGAGCCGGGCCCAGTTCAGCCCGGCGCTCAGGCCAGTTTGATCCCAGTATCGTCCCAGTATGGCCCGGTTTGGCGTCGGCGTGAGCGTCAGCCCCTCCCGCGGCGGCCCAGTGTCTCTCCAGTTTGGCCCAGTCTGTCCCAGTGCGATTGTTCTTTAACTCCCAGTGTGGCCCCGTCTATTCCAGTATGACCCAGTCCGTCCCAGTATGGCCCAGTCTGTCCCAGTAAGACTCAGTCCATCCCAGTATGACCCAGACCGTCCCAGTATAACCCAGTCTGTCCCAGTAAGACTCAGTCCATCCCAGTATGACCCAGTCTGTCCCAGTATGGCCCAGTCCATCCCAGTGTGATCCCTCTTTAACTCCCAGTATGACCCAGTCCGTCCCAGTATGACCCAGTCCGTCCCAGTATGACCCAGTCTGTCCCAGTAAGACTCAGTCCATCCCAGTATGACCCAGTCCGTCCCAGTATGACCCAGTCCGTCCCAGTGTGATCCCTCTTTAACTCCCAGTATGACCCAGTCCGTCCCAGTATGACCCAGTCTGTCCCAGTAAGACTCAGTCCATCCCAGTATGACCCAGTCCGTCCCAGTATGACCCAGTCCATCCCAGTGTGATCCCTCTTTAACTCCCAGTATGACCCAGTCCGTCCCAGTGTGATCCCTCTATAACTCCCAGTATGGCCCCATCTAACCCAGTATGACCCAGTCCATCCCAGTATGACCCAGTCCGTCCCAGTGTGATCCCTCTTTAACTCCCAGTACGGCCCCGTCTATCCCAGTATGACCCAGTCCATCCCAGTATGACCCAGTCCGTCCCAGTATGACCCAGTCCGTCCCAGTGTGATCCCTCTATAACTCCCAGTATGGCCCCATCTAACCCAGTATGACCCAGTCCATCCCAGTATGACCCAGTCCATCCCCGTGTGATCCCTCTTTAACTCCCAGTATGACCCAGTCCGTCCCAGTATGACCCAGTCCGTCCCAGTATGACCTAGTCCATCCCAGTGTAATCCCTCTTTAACTCCCAGTATGACCCAGTCCGTCCCAGTATGACCCAGACCATCCCAGTGTGATCCCTCTTTAACTCCCAGTATGGCCCCATCCATCCCAGTACAGCCCCGTCTATCCCAGTATGACCCAGTCCATCCCAGTATGACCCAGTCCATCCCAGTATGACCCAGTCCATCCCAGTATGGTCCATCTTTAACTCCCAGTACAGCCCTGTCCATCCCAGTACAGCCCAGTCCATCCCAGTATGGCCCCGTCTATCCCAGTACGGCCCAGTCCATCCCAGTATGGCCCTGTCTATCCCAGTACAGCCCAGTCCATCCCAGTATGGCCCCGTCTATCCCAGTACGGCCCAGTCCATCCCAGTGTGTCCCCCTTTCCCCCCCAGTCCCACCCAGTTTGCTCCCCCTGCAGTGTGGGTGCGGTTCGGACTAACGGCGGCCCCAGTTCGCCCCAGTTTGGGCCCAGTTTGCCCAGTTCAGCCCAGTTTGGGCCCAGTTCAGCCCAGTTTGGGCCCAGTTCAGCCCAGTTTGGGCCCTGTTTGCCCCAGTTCGCCTCATTTTGCCCCAGTTCGCCCCAGTTTGGGCCCAGTTGGGGCACAGTTTGGCCCAGTTGGGGCACAGTTCGGCCCAGTTCAGCCCAGTTTGCCCCAGTTTGGGCCCAGTTCACCCCACTTCAGCCCAGTTCGCCCCAGTTTGGGCCCAGTTTGCCCAGTTCAGCCCAGTTCGGCCCAGTTGGCCCCAGTTCAGCCCAGTTTGGGCCCAGTTCAGCCCCAGTTTGGGCCCAGTTCAGCCCCAGTTTGGCCCAGTTCGGGCCCTGTTTGCCCCAGTTCGCCTCATTTTGCCCCAGTTCGCCCCAGTTTGGGCCCAGTTGGGGCACAGTTTGGCCCAGTTCGCCCCAGTTTAGCCCAGTTTGGGCCCAGTTCGCCCCAGTTTGGGCCCAGTTTGCTCCAGTTTGCCCCAGTTTGGGCCCAGTTCGCCCCAGTTCAGCCCAGTTCGCCCCAGTTCAGCCCAGTTTGGGCCCAGTTCGCCCCAGTTGGGCCCAGGCCGCACCCGCGGCGGGAAATGGCCGCGCACTCGGTGGGCGTGGCCTCGCTCTGTGGGCGTGGCCTGCTCGTGTGGGCGGGGCCAAGGGGTATAACCCGCCTCCGCGCGGCCCCCCCCCGGGTCCTCCACCGTCCCGTCATGCCCGGCGAGCGCCCACGGCGGAAGCGGAAGTTGCCCCGGCCGCCGGAACCCGCCGCCGCGCTTCCTTCTCTTCCGGCGGCACCGCGAGTCATGGCGCTGTTCGAGCAGATGCGGGCGAACGTGGGGAAATTGCTGCGGGGCATCGACCGGTACCGGCGCCGGGGAGCCCCGGGAGGGGCGGGGGACATCGGCCGGAGCCGGCGGGGGGAGCCGCGGGGCGGCGGGGCCTCGGGGGGGCAGCGGTACCGGGGTGGGGCCCGCGCGGAGGGTGGGATGTGGGGATCCATCCGTGTTTAGAGCCTGGGGGGGTCTGTGGAGAGCTTGGGGGGGTCTGTGGGGACCCCACAATGTTTAGAATTGGGGGGGGGTCTGTGGAGAACTTGGGGGGGTCTGTGGGGACCCCTCAGTGTTTAGAACTTGGGGGGGTCTGTGGGGACCCCTTAGTATTTAGAACTTGGGGGGGTCTGTGGAGAACTTGGGGGGGTCTGTGGGGACCCCTCAGTGTTTAGAATTGGGGGGCGGGGGGGGTCTGTGGGGACCTCTCAGTGTTTAGAACTTGGGGGCGTCTGTGGGGACCCCTTAGTATTTAGAACTTGGGGGGGTCTGTGGAGAACTTGGGGGGGTCTGTGGGGACCCCTCAGTGTTTAGAATTGGGGGGCGGGGGGGGTCTGTGGGGACCTCTCAGTGTTTAGAACTTGGGGGCGTCTGTGGGGACCCATTAGTGTTTAGAACTTTGGGGGGGTCTGTGGAGAACTTGGGGGGGTCTGTGGGGACCCCCCAGTGTTTAGAATTGGGGGGGGGGGTCTGTGGGACCCCTCAGCGTTTAGAACCTGGGGGGGGGGGTGGTCTGTGGGGACCCTTAAATGTTTAGAACTTGGGGGTGTCTGTGGGGACCCTCACTGTTTAGAATTTGGGGGGGGGTCTGTGGGGACCCCTCAGTGTTTAGAACCTGGGAGGGGGGTCTGTGGGGTGTGGGGGTGGCGGGGGCCTCGGTACCGGGGCGGTAACGGAGGGTTCCGCCCCCCCCCGCAGGTACAACCCCGAGAACTTGGCCACGCTGGAGCGCTACGTGGAGACGCAGGCCAAGGAGAACGCGTACGACCTGGAGGCCAACCTGGCCGTGCTGAAGCTGTGAGTGCGGCTGGGGGGGGCCCAATGCCCCCTGGTCCCCTCTGTCCCCCTCTGTGTCCCCCTCCCATCCCCACCCCGTCCCCTCTGTGTCCCCCTCCCATCCCCACCCCGTCCCCTCTGTGTCTCCCTCCCATCCCCGTCCCCTCTGTGTCCCCCTCCCATCCCCACCCAGTCCCCTCTGTGTCCTCCCCCCTCCATGTCTGAGGTCCCCTCTGTCCCCCCACCCCTCCCCTTGGTCCCCTCTGTCCCCCCCCCAGCCCCTGAGGTCCCGTGTCCCCCCCACCTTGCCCAACCCCGTTCCCTTGGTTCCCTCTGTCCCCCGCCCCGTCCCTGAGGTCCTACATGTCCCCCCCATCCCCTCGGTTCCCTCTGTCCCCCCCGGCGAGGTCCCTTGTCCCCGATGTCCCCTCTGCCCCCCAGCACCGTCCCGTCTCCCCGCGCAGGTACCAGTTCAACCCGGCGTTTTTCCAGACCACGGTCACGGCCCAGATCCTGCTCAAGGCTCTGACCAACCTCCCGCACACCGACTTCACCCTCTGCAAGTGCATGATCGACCAGGCCCACGTATCCACCCCACACTGCGGGGGCCGGGAGGGATTTTGGGGAACCCCCCCCAGCCCCTGACCACCCTCAGCCCCCTCTCCCCACATGTCGTGGGGCGACACATGGCAGCTTTGCCTTGCGGGACCCCTCGTCATCTACCTGTTTGCTTGGAGACCCAGATTTAGGGGGCTTGGGGGGGCTGGTTTTGGGGAGCATTTAGGGGGCCTGGTTTTGGGGAGCATTTAGAGGGCCCCTCTCTCCATGTTTCCCTTGACGCCCCCTGGCCTCAGCAGGAGGAAAGACCCATCAGGCAGATCCTGTATTTGGGAGAACTGTTGGAGACCTGCCACTTCCAGTCCTTCTGGGTGAGTCCTGCCCCAGGGGGGGCACCCCAAATGCAGGCAGCACCGGGGGGGCTCCCCAGCCCTCGTTATCCATCCGCCCGAGGGTGTTAATGACCCCCCCTCCTCCTCCGCAGCAAGCTCTGGATGAGAACATGGAGCTGCTGGACGGGATCACCGGCTTCGAGGACTCCGTGAGGAAATGTGAGGGTGCTCGGTGGGGAGTTTGGGGGGGCTGTGGGGAGTTTGGGGGGCTGTGGGGAGCCTGGGGGGTGCAGGGGGCAGCAGCTGACTTGGGGGGGGGGGGGGGTCTCGTTCCGCAGTCATCTGCCACGTGGTGGGAATCACCTACCAGCACATCGACCGCTGGCTGCTGGCCGAGATGTTGGGGGACCTCTCGGGTAAGTGAAAGCGAGCAGGAGGGTTTTGGGAGGGGTCGGGGGGTGGGACAGGGGCTGAACCCCCCCTGGTTTTCCCCCCCTATCCCCTCCAGAGGCTCAGCTGAAGGTCTGGATGAGCAAATACGGGTGGACGGAGCCGGAGCCCGGGCGCATCTTCATCTGCAACCAGGAGGAGAGCATCAAGCCCAAGAACATCGTGGAGAAGATCGACTTCGACAGTGGGTGTTGGGGGGCGGGGAGCCCCCCCAGCCCCAGGGAGCCCCCCAAGACCCCCTCCTCACCTTCCTCCTTCTTCTGCAGGTGTCTCCACCATCATGGCCTCGTCCCTATGATCCTGTGTTTTATCGTTCCCCCCACTTTTAACTCGGGGCTCCGCCAGTAAAGGAGAAGCCTCCACAGTGCTGTTGTCATTTGGGGGGGCAGGGGTGTCTTTGGAGTTTGGGGATGGGCTGGGGGATCCCTGGACCCGGGGGGACACTTTTGGGGGGTCCTTGGAGCTTTGCAGGGGGATCTGGGGGTGACCCTTTGCCCAGATGCAGTTTGGCCCCTCTTAGGTTTGGGGAACACGGGGTGGGGGGGGTGCAGCACCTTCCCTCCTGCAGGGGGCAGCTCCCTCGGGAGGCCACGCCCCCTTCACGGCAGCCACGCCCATTTCTCCGTGGCCACGCCCAGCTCATGTATATTGATACACTGGGGGGGTGGGTGGGGTCTGCACCGTTATGGGGGTGAGCTCATGAATATTAAGTGGAGAGCGCGGTGGGCGTGTCTTCTGGCGGTGGGTGGGGCCTGTGGGGGCGTGTCCGGCGGTGAGCGGGCCCATGGAAGTGCAGGGGGCGTGTCCGGCGGTGGGCGGGCCTATGGGAGCGCGGGGGCGTGTCTGGCAGTGGGCGGGCCTATAGGAGCGCGGGGGCGTGTCTTATGGCGGTGGGCGGGCCTATGGGAGCGCGGGGGCGTGTCTTATGGCGGTGGGCGGGCCTATGGGAGCCCGGGGCGTGTCTTATGGCGGTGGGCGGGCCTATGGGAGCGCGGGGGCGTGTCTTACGGCGGTGGGCGGGGCGCGGGGGCGTGCCCGGGCGTGGCGCTCTGCGCCTGCGCAGTGCGGGGGGCGCGGGCGGCGGGGCGGCGGCGGCGGCAGCAGCAGCGGAGCGATCGCGATCGCGGCGCCATGGTGGATTATCACAGCGCCGGGCAGCCCTACCCCTACGGCGGGAACGGGCCCGGCCACAACGGCGACTACATGGCCCAGGAGGACGACTGGGACCGCGACCTCCTGCTCGACCCCGCCTGGGAGAAGCAGCAGCGCAAGGTGGGCCCGGGGCGGGGGGTCCTGAGGCGGCTGGGCCTGGAGGGACCACTGAGCCTTCAGGCCCTGGGGGCGGCCTGGGGGGAGCCCTGAGGCGGCAGGGCCGGGCCGGGGGGGTCTTGTGGGGCCTGAGGGGGCTCTCAGTGTTTAGAACTTGGAGGGGGGTCTGTGGGGATCCCTCAGTGTTTGGAATTTGGGGGGGGGGTCTGTGGAGACCCCTCAGTGTTTAGAACTTGGAGGGGTCTGTGGGGACTCCTCAGTGTTTGGAACATGGCGGGGTCTGTGGAGAATCTGAGGGGGTCTGTGGGGACCCCTCAGTATTTGGAACCTGGGCGAGGGGGGTCTGTGGGGACCCCTCAGTGTTTGGAACATGGCGGGGTCTGTGGAGAATCTGAGGGGGTCTGTGGGGACCCCTCAGTGTTTAGAACCTGGGGGGGTCTGTGGAGAATCTGGGGGGGTCTGTGGGGACCCCTCAGTGTTTAGAACTTGGGGGGGGGGTCTGTGGGGACCCCTCAGTGTTTGGAACCTGGCAGGGGGTCTGTGGGACCCCTCAGTGTTTAGAACCTGGGGGGTGGTCTGTGGGACCCCTCAGTGTTTAGAACCTGGGGGGGTCTGTGGAGAATCTGGGGGGGTCTGTGGGAATCTCTCCGTGTTTAGAACCTGGGGGGGGGGCGGTCTGTGGGGACCCCTCAGTGTTTGGAACTTGGGGGGGTCTGTGGGGATCCCTTAGTGTTTAGATCCTGGGGGGGGGGGTCTGTGGGGGCCCCTGACGGGGCCACCTACTCTGGGCAGAGATGAGGGGTCCGGGGGGGTCTCTGGGGTGCATTAGGGTCTGGGGGACCCATAGAGGGGCCTTTCCCGGGGTGTGGGGGGGGACACAGCGGGGTGATTGGATGGGGGTCCTTGTGACCTGGGTGCTGCAGCCCCATGGTAGGAAATGGGGGTGCTGGGGGGAGACACCCCAAGGGGTCACTGGGGTCCTGGGGCTCCTGCTGGGGAACGACTTGGGGGGGCTGGGGAACGACTTGGGAGGCTGAGTGGACTTGGGGGGGCTGGGGAACGACTTGGGGGGCTGGGGAACGACTTGGGGGGCTGGGTGGACTTGGTGGAGCTGGGGAGGGACTTGGGGGGGCTGAGTGGACTTGGTGGAGCTGGGGAGGGACTTGGGGGGCTGACACAGCCAACCCAGCTCTGCAGGGTGATGCTCCTTTGCTGGCGGGGGGGGGGCCGCAGAGCTTTGGGAATCCCCCCCCCGTCCCCCTCTTTACAGATGGGGCGCAGCCGTGGGGCGGGCTGGCGCCGAAGCGTCCGGATCCGCTCCCTGGGCCAGGAACGGGGAAATACGGGAGGAGAAAAAGGGCGGCGGGGTGGGGCAGGGCGAAGGGCGCCAGCCCCGCTGACAAGTGACAATACGGGGGGGGGGTGTCCCCGTGCGCCGCACCCCGAACCCCGACACCTTCCGTCATCGCGCGGCGGCGCAACCCCCGGCCCCTCCGCCCTTTGGTTAATCATTGCGGAGTGTTCCCAGCGGGCTGGTGGCGTTTAATTACCTTAATTAGCGGCGGTTGGCCGGAGCAGGGGAGGCCGAAGGGCAGAGCCCCCCGCTCCCCGGGTCACCCCGCCGGTATGAACCGAGCGCTGGGCTCCCGTCGCCATAGTTACGCCGGGTTCGTTTGATTTCAAATCACGGCGGAATTTTGGGGGAGATTTGGCCGGAACGCGCCGTTTTGGTTCCGGTTTTAAGGAGCTTTGGGGTCCCTTGGCCCCCGTTTCAGCCTCACGTGGGGAAGGGGGCTCCAAATCCCGCGATTTTCGGTCCTGCGGTCGGGACGCCCCCGGCCTCGTTAACCCGGGGCGGCTAATTAGCCGGGAAACCCCGCGTTGAAGCGTCTCCCGGCTCCGTCCTCCCTTTCCCCGGTGACTTCGCCTCCGCGGCGGCTTCTTCGTCGCCTCCTCCTCCTCCTCCAGCACCAACAACTTCAGGAATCTGGGGGTTCGGCCGCCCCGAAAACACCAGGACGAGCCTCAAAATCGGCCCTGACCCGCGGAGGACGCGTTGGAAACGGCTCCGGAAGGACGAGTTTTTGCGTTAATTAACATTTTCGGAGCAACTCTCCGTCGTTTCGCCCTCGGGAGGAGCTGCTGGTGGTTTGAACGTCCCCCTGCTTGGCCCGCGGTTGGTTTTAGAGGCGAATTTAAAGCCTTAAGTGGCCAAAAAGGAGGCGACCGAGGCCTCGTCTTTATTTCTGTGGGGGCGCGGAGCTCCCCGGGGTTTCTGCTCTGGAATCCCAGTTATGCGGCCGGAGCAGCGGGGGCACGTCCGTCCTTCCTGCCGCCCGCGTCCGTCCTTCCCGCTGCCAAAAAAAACCCGGAAAAAAGGCAAATTGCCGCCTTAAATAGACGCGCGCGCGCTCCTGCCCAAAGAACTCGCTGAGAATCCGGTGGCCCCGAGGGCGATAACGAACCCGGGCGTTAATTACCCGAGTCTGCGACGGGATAGAAGATCGAGACGCTCGTCCCGGGGGCCGGGTGCGTTTTCTTCCCGTGTTTTAAGCCCCTTTTTGGCCATCCCGAGTCTTTTTTTTCCCACAAATAATCTGCCTCCGTAATCCCGTCGAGGCAATTTTTCAATCCCGGGTTGGCAGGTTAATTTACCTCCTCGTTAACGCGCCATAAATGGGGAATAATCGGAGGCGCCAAATACTTTTTCGGGGTGTGTCTTCGTCCCCAGCTCCTCATCCTCCCAACCCTGACTCACCTGCGCCCTTATCTCCCCAAAAACCACTCCCAGCCCTGCGGCAAGAGCTGTTTTCCCTCTTTTTCACCCCAAAAACCCCCTCGGGAACGGGCTGCTGCTCTTTGCCCGCTCCCGATTTAGCTGTTTTCTCCCCAAACGGCCAAACCCGGGGCCAAATAAGGGCAAAGAATGAGGAGAATCCGCGGGCTCCGGCCCGGCCGCTTAACGAGGCCCCGTCTAACGAAGGAACGAGGATGGAGACGCCGCTCCGGAGAGAAAAAACCCTCATTTCTCCCCATTTTTATCCATTTCTTTTTCCTTCTCCTCCCCAAAATGCCAAGCGGCTTGGTAATGAACAATCCCGTTAATTACCGGCCGGGTCCCTCGGGGATTCTGGTTTTTTTTGCAGAGTTTTTATTTAAGTCTCCGCGACATCCCAAGGCCGTAATTTGGATTAATTTGCAGCGCGGGGGCGACTTCCTGCCCTAACGAGCCGCTCGTTAGCGGCCCTAATGAAGGGGCCCCCCCAAGTCCACGGGCCGCGTGTTTTTTTCCCTAAACCCCACGAAACGAGCCCAAAAAGCAGCGAGGGTTCCGCTTGTACCCGCGCAATCGGGGTCGCGGAAAAGCTCTCGATTCCGTAAAGCTCAAAACACTTTAAAAAGCATTTAAAAAAAAAAAGTGATTCCGCTCGGTTTCTAAACCCAGACGCTTATTTGTTTTTATTTTTAGGACGGATTCTCGTCGCCGGTGATTTAATGGAAAAAACCCCCGTCGGGTTCTGTGCCCGCCCCCGAATAAACAACCGTGGGTTGTGCCCGGGACGGCGCGAGGATTCCGGGCAGGTTTTGGGGCTAAAGTCCAAATTTGCCTTAAAAGGAAGGAAAACGCCCAAAATCCAACGGGATCCCTCCCGGTGCCGCCTCCCCCTGCCTTTAGGAACCCGGTTTTGGGGTTAAATCGCTGGATTTGTGCAGCCGAACCCCCCGAATTTGGGGAGGGAAAAGCACCGTTTTGCTGGGCACGTTTTGCGGTGATTTGGGGAAAAACGGGTGGAAACGGATCCCCCGTCCCCAGGGTGGGGTTTTCGGGGTGTCCCCCCCCCGAAAGGCGCCATTAACACAATGCCTGGAAAGCGCTTTTTTCCTATTTCGTTCCGCGGGAAGGAAATTCCAGCGGCGTGCGCGGAATCGCCGCCTTGATCCCCGACGCGTCGCGGGGGGGGAAAAAGAATCCATGGAGAAAAATAAAATGCATCATTTTCTCGCGGAAACGAGGAGTTTTGGGCGAGCTCGGTGGGTTTTTGTCGCTCTCTGCGACTATTTTTAACTGTTGGGAAGCGGGGCCAGGATTTTGCGGGGGGGAATTGGGCCGATTGAAGGTTTTTAATGTGGCGGCGCGCTCGCGAAACCGGAGCCGAGTCACTCCCGACGTCCGGCAGACACACGGTGACGGCGCTCGGGCTCCGTTTTCAGCTGATTTCTCCCCAAAACGAGCTCCCATCAGTGCCAATGCCCAGCGCAGACACGTGGTGATGGTGACAGCGCTCGGGCTCCGTTTTCAGCTGATTTCTCCCCAAAACGAGCTCCCATCGGTGCCAGCGCCCAGCACAGACACGTGGTGACGGTGGCAGCGCTCGGGCTCCGTTTTCAGCTGATTTCTCCCCAAAACGAGCTCCCATCAGTGCCAATGCCCGGCGCAGACACGTGGTGATGGTGACAGCGCTCGGGCTCCGTTTTCAGCTGATTTCTCCCCAAAACGAGCTCCTGTCGGCACCAACACCCTTTTTTTTGCCTGCCTGGCTCCGGTAGGGGGCACATCCGCATCCCGCGGGGTTTATTTTACCTAAAATCCTGCCCTAAAACCATCTTTGGGGCCGGAGCGACCTCTGCACGGGGCTTTGCCCTATGAGACGGGCTGAAATTCGCTTCCCAGCCTGGGCCGGGTTTAACCAAACCCGGCTTAAGTTTTATTTCCCCCACCAAAGCGAGGTGCTTGCAGCTCCGAGCGCGAATCCCTCTTTGCTTTTTTCATTGCGGCAAAACCTGCGATTTCAGCAGCGGGAAATACCCTCTCGGCGCATCGTTCCCCTTGCAAACTGGGAGCACTGGGAGCCGGCAGCGCCTTTACTGGGGGTGAATTCCTCTCGTCGTTCCGCATCCCGCAGCCCCCGCGCTGGAATTTGCTCCGTTTGCGCTTCGTTCTTGACCTTCGCTGGCAAATATTTGCGGCCGAACGGCCCCGGGTTACGGCGGGGGGGTGGAAAACAGGGCGGAAAACCCTTTTTCTTGACGCATTTTCGCCCGCAGACGTTCACGGCGTGGTGCAACTCGCACCTGCGCAAGGCCGGGACGCAGATCGAGAACATCGACGAGGATTTCCGCGACGGCCTCAAGCTCATGCTGCTCCTGGAGGTGATCTCAGGTCGGTCCTGCTCCCCGAAATCCCTTTATAAAACGGCGTTTTGGGCCGGTGGCGCGTTTTTCGGGGTTTTTATTGACACCCGAACCCACCTCCGGGGACGGTTTTGCAGCTTCTCCTCCAAACCCGCTGCCTCCTCCCGTTTTAATTCCGCTTTTAACCTTAAACTTTAACCCCGCCGGTTTCTCCTTCCCAGGGGAGCGATTGCCAAAACCCGAGCGGGGCAAGATGCGAGTGCACAAAATCAACAACGTGAACAAAGCGCTGGATTTCATCGCCAGTAAAGGCGTCAAACTGGTGTCCATCGGAGCCGAAGGTGGGTGCGCGTTTGGCGACCGTGACGCGTCCCCCGCATCTTGGAGCTCGAAGGTCACGGGCGGCTGTTAATTCGGGGAATTCTCAAGGCGCGAGCCCCGATGAAAACCTCGAGAAAAGGCAAATATTTGCGCCCGCGTCGTTGCGGCTCTTTCCATCCCTTTGGGCCTCGCCGCGGTTTAAAAAACCCCGAATTCCCCCCCGTTAGCGGAGGATTTTTGATTTCCCTCGCGGGGCAGCTCGGTTCGAGCTATCCCCTTAAAACAACGACGCGCTCGAGCAGAGCGGAGAACAGACCCGACCGTGCGGCGGGATAAAGAGAAGGGGGTTAAAATCCAGATTTAACCCTCACCCCGAGGCCCCCGTGCTGCCCGGGGGGGACCCCGATATGTGTTTTCCCCCCCGGTTTGGCAGCGGCTCCCCTTGCAGAGCCAGTTCGGGGCCGGCGGCTCCGTCAAGGGCCCGTCTTTGAAGTCCCGTCGGCCGGGGGAGGTTCCCGAAACCGGAGCGTGTCCCGACTTGGTGCCGCGTTCAACCGGGCGACGCGAGGGTGCGGTGGGGGTTACAACACCCCAGAGGCTCCCGCGCCGAGTTCTCCCCCCCCAAAATAACGCGCGCCGGAGGCCGCTCGAGGGGTGGGAAGCGACGGCGACGCCGCCCTTGGGAAAAGCTGTGCTTGGAACCGATTTTGAGGACGGTTCCGGGCGTTTTCGGCCGCAAAGGGCACGTGGCGAGGAGCCCGCGCGTCAGACGTGTTCTGCGATCGTCTCTGATGGTGCAGCGAGGCCCGAGCGTGGGGCAGGATGGGAGGAACCCCAAAAACCTCCTGCCCGTTCCTGCGCACCCGGAGGCAAAACCGGCAGCGTTTAGCGGGGAACCCAGGCCAGATTTTGCCCTTTTTGGCTTTCAGAGATCGTCGACGGCAACGCCAAGATGACGCTGGGCATGATCTGGACCATCATCCTCCGCTTCGCCATCCAGGACATCTCGGTGGAAGGTGAGGGACGGGGACGCGAGGGACGGGGACACGGGGACACGAGGGATGGGGACACGAGGGATGGGGACACGAGGGATGGGGACACGAGGGATGGGGACACAAGGACAGGAGAACAGGGACACGAGGGACGGGGACACGGGGACGGGGGCACAAGGGACAGGGACACAAGGACAGGAGGACAGGAGGACGGGGACACAAGGACAAGAGGACGGGGACACAAGGACACAAGGACGGGGACACAAGGACAAGAGGATGGGGACACGGGGACACAAGGATGGGGACACAAAGGACGGGGATACGGGGACATGAGGGATGGAGACACAAGGACAGGAGAACAGGGACACGAGGGACGGGGACGGGGGCACGAGGGACAGGGACACAAGGACAGGAGGACAGGAGGACGGGGACACAAGGACAAGAGGACGGGGACACAGGGACACAAGGACGGGGACACAAGGACAAGAGGATGGGGACACGGGGACACAAGGATGGGGACACAAAGGACGGGGACACAAGGACAGGAGAACAGGGACACGAGGGACGGGGACATGGGGACGGGGGCACGAGGGACAGGGACACAAGGACAGGAGGACGGGGACACAAGGACAAGAGGACGGGGACACAGGGACACAAGGACGGGGACACAAGGACAAGAGGATGGGGACACAGGGACACAAGGACGGGGACACAAGGACAAGAGGATGGGGACACGGGGACACAAAGGATGGGGACACAAAGGACGGGGACACAAGGACAGGAGAACGGGGACACGAGGGACGGGGACACGGGGACGGGGGCACGAGGGACAGGGACACAAGGACAGGAGGACGGGGACACAAGGACAGGAGGACGGGGACACAAGGACACAAGGACAGGGACACAAGGACAAGAGGATGGGGACACAAAGGACGGGGACACAAGGACAGGAGAACGGGGACACGAGGGACGGGGTCACGGGGACGGGGGCACGAGGGACAGGGACACAAGGACAGAAGGACAGGAGGACGGGGACACGGGGACACAAGGACGGGGACACAAGGACAAGAGGATGGGGACACGGGGACACAAGGATGGGGGCACAAAGGATGGGGACACAAGGACAGGAGAACAGGGACACGAGGGACGGGGACACGAGGACAGCGACATGGGGACGGGGACATGGGAACACAAGGACAGGGAGAAGGGGACACGAGGGACGGGGACATGAGGGATGAGGACACAAGGGCCGGGGACACGAGGGATGAGGACACAAGGGCCAGGGACACGAGGGACAGGGACACGGGGACAGCGACACGAGCTATGAGGACATGAGAACGGGGACACGAGGGACAGGGACACGGGGACGGGGACACGAGGGATGAGGACACAAGGGCCAGCGCCGCGGGCACCGGCTGCACCAGTTGATCCCGCGCGTCCCCTCGCAGAGACCTCGGCCAAGGAGGGTTTGCTGCTCTGGTGCCAGAGGAAAACGGCTCCTTACAAAAACGTCAACGTCCAGAACTTCCACATCAGGTCAGAAATCCCGCCTGGGAGGGAACATTCAGCGGCGAAACTTTGGGCACGGCCGGGAGGGCAAAACGCGGCTCCTGCTGCTTTTATCCTTTTATTTGCCGCGTTACGCCTGAAATATCCACCCCTTGTCCAGAGGAGGGTGATTCCCAGGGTCTGGGGCAGATACACGACGCGTCTGGCCCGTTTCCTTTAAATTAGGGAGTTTTCCCGGGTTGGAGGAAGACGCACGATGCGTTTTGGCCCTTTTCCTTCAAAGCGGGGGATCCGAGGGCTGTCGGGGGACCCGTGTGCGTGTCTCACTGTCCGTCCCCTCCCGCAGCTGGAAGGACGGTCTCGCCTTCAACGCCCTGATCCACAGACACCGGCCGGAGCTCATCGAGTACGACAAGCTCAGGAAGGTAAAACCGCGCGCTCTCGTTTCTGCTGCTTTTCTCTACGAGCCGACTGGCAGCGCGGCTGTTTTGTCCGTCCATCCGTCGATCCCCCCCGGGGCGGGCGTCCCCGCGGCTCCATCCGCTCATCTCCCCTCTCCAGGATGACCCGGTGACGAATCTCAACAACGCTTTCGAGGTGGCCGAGAAGTACCTGGACATCCCCAAGATGCTGGATGCCGAGGGTGAGCGCGTGGCGCCGCGTCCGACGCCGCGGGGCCGTGTTTAACGCGCTTTTTTTTCCCCCCACCGCCCCCCCCCAGCCCCGTACAGGTGTATCCGTCTGGTTTTTAAGAGCCGCCGCTCGGTGGGATTCCAGCCCAAAGAGGAGCCGGCTCCTCGGGGCGGCCGCCGCGTCCCCCGCCTCGCGCTAACCCGTGCCGTTCGCTTGCAGACATTGTCAACACCGCGCGCCCCGATGAGAAAGCCATCATGACCTATGTGTCCAGCTTCTACCACGCGTTCTCCGGGGCACAGAAGGTACCGCGGCCGCCGCCGCCTCGCCGCCGCCTTCGCACTCCGCTCACGCCTCTTCTCTTTGCAGACGGGCCGTTTTTTCTGTCTCTCCGGGCGACCCGGGAACCAGAACCTCAGCTTGTTCATACAGGGGTTTTATTTCTTAAAAAAAAAAAAAAGCCGAAAGCCGCTCGCCTTCCCCAAATCTAACACCGCGGGGCCGCGCGCCGGCAGGACCAGCCGGAGCCGCCGAGGCTTCATTTGGAGCTTCGTTATCGACCGGCCAAGCGCCGCGGCCGCCGTCGGCCCCTCAACCAGCTCTGGTTCGGCTCCCCGGCGCTCGCCGCCCTCCCGAGGGGGCCGCAGGGTCCCCCCGCCGCTCCTTCACCCTCTCTCCCCCCTCTCTCTCCGCGCAGATATCGTGGGCACGCTCAGGCCCGACGAAAAGGCCATCATGACATACGTGTCCTGCTTCTACCACGCTTTCTCGGGTGCGCAGAAGGTGAGCTTGGCTGGCTGGGGCTCTGCCGCTAACACACACACCCCCCCACCTTTTTCGGGGCTCCCCGCGGGCGCTTGCGCTTGCACGGCTTCTGGGAACCCCAGCGCTGGGACGGCTTGAGCTCCGCTTGGCTCGGGAGAGGCTTAAAGCTTGGCCTAAGGCTCCGGCGCCGGACGCGCCTTCCCAGGATTTTGTCGGCGTAGCGGGCAGGAGGCGACGCGGGTAAAACTCGGGGTGGTTTGGTTTGGTTTGGACCCGGGTTTCTGTTGCGTCTCCTCAGCCCGATCCGGGCTCGCCGGAGCTCGAGGCAGCGTCTAAAAGCAGCTTTTGGGGAGCGCAAGCTGAGCCCCTCGTTAGGGAGGCTCGTTAGGGTTGGGGACAGACCCGTCACCCCGGGGCGGGGGCTCCTGCTCCTTCCGAAACGCCGCGTTTTACACCCAAAACGGGGCGGATCGGGAGGGATTTGGGCAATAAATGAGCCTCTTGGCCAAGACACCAAAAGAAACTGGGAGAAACCGGGTCCGGACCCATCCCTGTGCGGTTCTGCTGTGCAGCGCTGCTTTGCGCGGCGCTTAATGACCATCGGGGTTAATTACCGCCTGTCTCGCCCCCCCAAGCCGCAGGAGGAGCCCGGCGTTCCCTCCCGTCCCTCCGCTTGGTTTTCTCCTTGTTAAAACCCATTTCTCCTCACTCCGTTCATTGATTTCGCTTGATCGACGTGTCTCGCCCCGCTTCCCTCCTGGTTTTGAGTTGGTTTCTTTCACTTTCCGCCCGCGGCGACTGGTTTTTCCTCTCCCCCGTCCTCCCCAGACCCTCTCCGCTCTCTCTGGCTCTCACCTCCTCCTCTTGGACTCTTTCTGTGCCGCCTCCCGAGGTACCTGATCCCCCCCCGCTCCTCTTTCCTGCCTCCTCATCCTCCCACAGAGGATCCGCCTTCACGGGCGAGCAGCGAACCCGCGGACGGTGCTTAGAAATGGGGGGAAAAAACCCCAAAAAAAAGAGCGCGGCGGGGGCTTTGCGCCCCGCGCAGAGAAACCCCCCGAGGGTTTTGCTCGTGGCGCCGGCTCGTTTTGGGGCCAAAACCACCGCGTTTGCCGTTTCCCCGGTAAGGTTTGACGCCGGGGAGCCCCCGAATCCCCGGCGGAACGGGGTGCCGGGCGGGGGGGACGCTCAGGTTTTGGGGTTCCCCGCTCTGAACCCCTCGCCTCGTCCCGCTCGTGTGTCCCCCCCACCCCATCCGCAGGCCGAGACGGCGGCGAATCGCATCTGCAAAGTGTTGGCCGTGAACCAGGAGAACGAGCACCTGATGGAGGACTACGAGAAGCTGGCGTCCGACGTAAGCCCCGGCCCCCCAAAAACCCCGCGTGTCCCCCAAACCCTGCGCGTGTCCCCCCCCATATTAAACCCCGTCCCCCCGCCACGCAGCTGCTGGAGTGGATCAAACGCACCATCCCCTGGCTGGAGGATCGCAGCCCCCAGAAAACCATCCCGGAGATGCAGCAGAAACTGGAGGATTTCCGCGACTACCGGCGCGTCCACAAACCGCCCAAGGTGCAGGAGAAGTGTCAGCTGGAGATCAACTTCAACACCCTGCAGACCAAGCTCCGGCTCAGCAACCGACCCGCCTTCATGCCTTCCGAGGGGAAAATGGTCTCGGTGAGCGGGTCTGGGGGTGCTGGGGTGGGGGGTCCCAATTCTTGCCGTTCTCCCAAAGGGGTTTTAGGGGCTTGATTCCTCTCCGAAACCTTGCGCCGACGGAAAACGCGGCCAAAACGGCTTGGTGGGGAGGGTGGCGATGGAGGAGCAGCCCAGCCCTGAGCGTCGTCCCCGTCCCCAGGACATCAACAACGGGTGGCAGCACCTGGAGCAGGCGGAGAAGGGCTACGAGGAATGGCTGCTGAACGAAATCCGGCGCCTGGAGCGGCTCGACCACCTGGCCGAGAAATTCCGGCAGAAAGCGTCGATCCACGAGGCCTGGACCGAAGGTGGCGGCGCCGGGGAGGGGAGACAAACCGGGGTCTTTGCTGCTGCCGCGGCGTTCGGGGGGGCGACAAACCCCCAGAGGCACCCGTTGGTGTTTCGGGGGGGTCCGGAGGGGTGGGAAGTGTTTGTTTGGGGTTGGTTTTGTGGCCACCCGTAGGGCAGGGGGCGGAGGTGACGGCGCTGTCCCCCGTTGGAGGGCGGTGAAAAGGGGCCTGGGGGCAGCAGGGTGAGCGTGAGCCAGCGCTGGGCCCTTGTCGCCCTGAGGTGATTTTAGTGGCATTTGGAGCCCTGAGGTGATTTTGGTGCCGCCATTTCGAGCCCTGAGGTGATTCTGGCGCCATTTTGAGCCTGAGGTGATTCTGGCGCCATTTTGAGCCTGAGGTGATTCTGGCGCCATTTTGAGCCTGAGGTGATTTTTGGGGCCATTTGGAGCCCTGAGGTGATTCTGGCGCCATTTTGAGCCTGAGGTGATTTTTGGGGCCATTTGGAGCCCTGAGGTGATTCTGGCGCCATTTTGAGCCCTGAGGTGATTTTTGGGGCCATTTGGAGCCCTGAGGTGATTCTGGTGCCATTTGGAGCCCTGAGGTGATTTTTGGGGCCATTTGGAGCCCTGAGGTGATTTTTGGGGCCATTTGGAGCCCTGAGGTGATTCTGGCGCCATTTTGAGCCTGAGGTGATTTTTGGGGCCATTTGGAGCCCTGAGGTGATTTTGGGGCCATTTTGGGCCCTGAGGTGATTCTGGCGCCATTTTGACCCTGAGGTGATTTAGGGGCCATTTGGAGCCCTGAGGTGATTTTTGGGGCCATTTGGAGCCCTGAGGTGATTCTGGCGCCATTTTGAGCCCTGAGGTGATTTTTGGGGCCATTTGGAGCCCTGAGGTGATTCTGGCGCCATTTGGAGCCCTGAGGTGATTCTGGCGCCATTTCAAGCCCTGAGGTGATTCTAGTGCTGCCATTTGGAGCCCTGAGGTGATTTTGGGGCCATTTTGACCCTGAGGTGATTTTGGGGCCATTTGGAGCCCTGAGGTGATTCTGGTGCCACTTTGAGCTGATCTTAGAATCGTTTCAATTGGGAGAGACCCTCAGGATCATTGAGTCCAACTGTAACCCAACTCCAGCACTAACCCACGTCCCTAAACCTCGTCTCAACGCCTTTTAAACCCCTCCAGCAATGGCGACTCCCCCGCTGCCCTGGGCAGCCTGTTCCAACACCCGACAGCCCTTTTTGTGAAGAAATCGCCCCAAATTTCCAACCTCAACCTCCCCTGGCGCAACTTGAGGCCATCTCGGTGCCCCCGGGGCCATTTTGACCCTGAGGTGATTCTGGTGCCATTTTGGCCCTGAGGAGATTTTAGTGACATTTGGAGCCCTGAGGAGATTCTGGGGCCACTTTGAGCCCTGAGGTGATTTTAGTGACATTTGGAGCCCTGAGGAGATTCTGGGGCCACTTTGAGCCCTGAGGTGATTTTAGCGACATTTTGGCCCTGAGGAGATTTTAGTGACATTTTGACCCTGAGGTGATTTTGGTGCCACTTTGAGCCCTGAGGTGATTTTGGCGCCATTTCGACCCTGAGGTGATTTGGGGCCATTTTGAGCCCTGAGATGATTCTGGTGCCATTTTGACCCTGAGGTGATTTGGGGCCATTTTGGGCCCTGAGGAGATTCTGGCGCCATTTTGATCCCTGAGGTGATTTTTGTGCCATTCTGAGGCAGTTTGGGGGTCTCTCCCTTGTTCTCCTCCCCTCTGCTCTGCCCTGGTGAGGCCGCATCTGGAATATTGTGTCCAGTTCTGGCCCCTCAGTGCAAGGACAGGGAACTGCTGGGAGCCCAGCGCAGCCACGAAGATGCTGGAGGGAGTGGAGCAGCTCCCGTGTGGGGAACGGCTGAGGAGCTGGGGCTCTGAGCTGGAGGAGAGGAGACTGAGGGCTGACTCATAATGGGGATCAATATGGCAAGGGGCAGTGCCAGGAGGATGGAGCCAGGCTCTTCTGGGTGACAACCAGTGACAGGCCAAGGGGCAGTGGGTGCAAACTGGAACACAGGAGGTTCCGCTTGAACAGGAGAAGAAACTTGTTCGCGGTGAGGGTGCCAGAGCCTGGCCCAGGCTGCCCAGGGAGGCTGTGGAGTCTCCTTCTCTGCAGACATTCCAGCCCGCCTGGTTCTGTGTAAGCTCAGACGATGTTTCGAGGTCAGTCCAACCCCCGCCGTTCTGTGGTTGTGTCCCCAGGCAAGGAGGCCCTGCTGAGGCAGAAGGACTACGAGACCGCCACGCTCTCCGACATCAAGGCCCTCATCAGGAAGCACGAGGCCTTCGAGAGCGACCTGGCCGCGCACCAGGACCGCGTGGAGCAGATCGCGGCCATCGCGCAGGAGCTCAAGTACGGCCCTGGACACCCCTGGACGGCCCCGGACACCCCCAGATACCTCAGGATACCCCCAGACACCCCCAAGCACCCCAGAACACCCCCAAACACCCTTGGACACCCCAGACACCCCAGGACACCCTCAAACACCTTCAGACACCCCTAAAACACCCCTGGACACTGCAGGCCACCCCAGACACCCCCAAAGCACCCCAGGACACCCCAGGACACCCCTGGACACCCCCAAGCACCCCTGGACACCCCCAAAACACCTCCAGACACCCCAGGACACCCCCAAACACCTTCGGACACCCCAGGACACCCCCAGACACCCCAGGACACCCCCAAAACAGCCCCAGACACCCCAGGACACCCTCACACACCCCAGGACACCCCCAAACACCCTTGGACACCCCAGGACACCCCCCAAACACCCCCAGATACCCCAGGACACTCCCAAACACCTTTGGACACCCCCAGACACCCCCAAAACAGCCCCGGACACCCCAGGACACCCCAGACCACCCCCAAAACAGCCCCCGACACCCCAGGACACCCTCACACACCCCAGGACACCCCCAAACACCCTTGGACACCCCAGGACACCCCCCAAACACCCCCAAACACCTTCGGACACCCCCAAACACCTTCGGACACCCCCAGACACCCCAGGACACCCCAGACCACCCCCAAACACCCCCGGACACCCCAGGACACCCCCAGACGCCCCAGGACACTCCCAAACACCCCTGGACACCCCAGGACACCCCCAGACGCCCCAGGACACCCCCAAAACACCGCAGACACTGCAGGCCACCCCAAAACAGCGGCGGGCAGCCCAGGCCACCCCGCGCTCCCCGCGCACCCCCCGTGTCGGGGCTCCCGGCACAGCCACCGCAGACAGAGCCCCATTGTTCTGCCGTCCCTGGCCCCGCCGCCAGAACACCGTCGTCGGCAAGCAGCCCGGGCAGCGCCCCACGCCTTCTCCTTTTCATTTTTTCCCCTCCCCAGCCAGATAAACCCGCGCACAATTAGTACACGCGGCCGTCAATGGGGCCCTCATTCCTTCGATAACCGGGAAACGGGGACAAACGCGGCGAGATCCCGGTCGCGCTGGGTTTTCGTGCGACTTCACCAGTTCCGAAAGCCACGGGGAGATGGGAGCAGCGTTTTGGGGGAGCTTTGCCCGTCCCCAAGCGGCTCTTGGGGTCCCCTCCAGCCCCCCCCGACCTCCGCGTCCCCTCCCCGCGTCCCCAATTCCTGCATCGCCGCCGGCGCCCTCACCCCGCGGCGTTTATTTTAAAGTGAGCTGGATTACTACGACTCGCCCAGCGTCAACGCGCGGTGCCAGAAGATCTGCGACCAGTGGGACGTGCTGGGCTCCCTGACCCACAGCAGGAGGGAAGCGCTGGAGGTGAGCGGAGGGGACGGAGGGGGCGCGGAAGGGATGGAGGGGACGGAGGGGACGCGGAAGGGACGGAGGGGACGCGGAGGGGACGGAGGGGATGCGGAGGGGACGGAGGGGATGCGGAGGGGACGCGGAAGGGACAGCGGGGACACGGAGGGGACGGCGGGGACGTGGCGGGGACACGGAGGGGACGGCGAGGACGTGGAGGGGACGTGGAAGGGACGGAGGGGATGCAGAGGGGATGGAGGGGACGCAGAAGGGACAGAGGGGACGCGGAAGGGACGGAGGGGATGCGGAGGGGATGGAGGGGACGGCGGGGACGCAGAGGGGATGCGGAAGGGACAGAGGTGATGCGGCGGGGACACAGCGGGGACGCGGAGGGGACGGCGGGGACGCGGAAGGGACGGCGGGGACACAGAGGGGACGGCGGGGACACGGAGGGGACGGCGGGGACGCGGAGGGGACGCGGAAGGGATGGCGGGGACGCGGAGGGGACGGCGGGGACGCGGAAGGGACGGCGGGGACGCGGAGGGGACGGCGGGGACGCGGAAGGGACGGCGGGGACGCGGAAGGGACAGCGGGGACGCGGCGGGGACGCGGAAGGGACGGCGGGGACACGGAGGGGACGGCGGGGACGTGGAAGGGACGACAGGGACATGGCAGGGACACGGCGGGGACGCGGAGGGGACGGTGGGGACACGGCGGGGACGCAGAAGGGACGGCGGGGACACGGCGGGGACGCGGAGGGGACGCGGAAGGGACGGCGGGGACGCGGAGGGGACGCAGCCGCCGCGGGTCCCACTGCTCCTGACGCCTCCCGCCCGCGCAGAAAACGGAGAAGCAGCTGGAGACCATCGACGAACTGCACCTGGAATACGCCAAGCGGGCGGCTCCCTTCAACAACTGGATGGAGAGTGCCATGGAGGACCTGCAGGACATGTTCATCGTGCACACCATCGAGGAGATCGAGGTGAGGAGCATGGGCCGGGGCCCTGCGCCCTTCAGCCCCCGCCCCGGGATGTTTCCACGTGGATTTGGGGCCGTTCTTAGATGTTTTGAGATGTTTTTTTCAAGCCGAGCCTCGTTGATGGTTATTGATATATAAAGGGGGAGTGTCAGGAGGATGGAGCCAGGCTCTTCTCGGTGACAACCAGTGACAGGCCAAGGGGCAGTGGGTGCAAACTGGAACACAGGAGGTTCCGCTTGAATATGAGAAGAAACTTCTTCCCAGTGAGGGTGACAGAGGATTGGACTGAGTGATATTTGAGGTCTTTTCCAATCCCTGACGTTCTGTGATTCTGTGATTTTGTGGTACTGAGGGGCGACTCATAATGGTGATCAATATGGAAAGAGAGAGTGTCAGGAGGATGGAGCCATTGGGACAACCAGTGACAGGACAAGGGGCAATGGGTGCAAACTGGAACACAGGAGGTTCCACTTAGATATGAGAAGAAACTCCTTCGTGGTGAGGGTGCCAGAGCCTGGAACCCAGGGAGGTTGTGGAGTCTCTTCTCAAACCCGCCTGGTTCCTGTGGAACCTCCTCTGGGTGTTCCTGCTCCGGAACAGATGGTGTTTCGAGGTCCCTCCCGATCCCTGACATTGATTCTGTGATCTGCGAGGTCCAGGGAGCTTCTCTGGGTGCATGGGGGGGCCGAGCTGCTGTGAACCCCCCCTGGTCCCATCTCCCCAGGGCCTCATCGCCGCCCACGACCAGTTCAAGTCCACGCTGCCCGATGCCGACAAGGAGCGCGAGGCCATCCTGGGCATCCAGCGCGAAGCGCAGCGCATCGCCGACCTGCACGGCATCAAGCTCTCCAGGAGCAACCCCTACACCTCCGTCACCCCCCAGCTCATCAACTCCAAGTGGGAGCGGGTACGCGACCCCCCCCCAGGCCCTTCGTTAGCACGACGGGATCAGCTGCGGCTCCTCCACCGCTGTTGTGCTGTGGCTCTCCCAAGTTTCTCCCGGCTTTCCCAGCCCCGTCGATCCCCGTGGGATCCCCACGGGCACCCGGACCCATCCCGTTGTCCCCGCAGGTGCA
The DNA here is from genome assembly GCF_036013445.1 of Caloenas nicobarica. NCBI lineage: Eukaryota > Metazoa > Chordata > Aves > Columbiformes > Columbidae > Caloenas > Caloenas nicobarica. The sequence goes on from NC_088281.1 coordinate 502,371, forward strand.
GCAGCTGGTCCCCAAGCGGGACCACGCGCTGCTGGAGGAGCAGAGCAAGCAGCAATCCAACGAGCACCTCCGGCGGCAGTTCGCCAGCCAGGCCAACGTGGTGGGGCCCTGGATCCAGACCAAGATGGAGGTGAGCCCCCCGCCCCGGGGTCGCTTGCCCAAAGGAAAGGACAGAAAAAGGCAAAACCGTCGAGCAGAGCAGCCCAGGGCTCGCGGGGGTGCGAGGAGCAGCCTCAGCACCTCGGGGTGCTGCGCCCACCCTCACCCGGACCCCCGGGGTGATGTGTGGCCAGCACTGGCCCTGGTGGCCAGGAAGGCCAATGGGACCTGGGGGGGATTAGAAGGAGGGTGGTCAGTAGGTCCAGAGGGGTTCTCCTCCACTCTACTCTGCCCTTGAAAAATGGGTTTAGTTCAGATACTATCAGGATATACTTGGGGAACACATATATATACATGCATGTAATATATACAGCCATAGCACCCTGAGAACACCTGATCTCGTCTGATCTTGGAAGCTAAGCAGGGTCGGGCCCGGTTAGTGCTTGGATGGGAGACCAGCTGGGAACACTGGGTGCTGTGGGCTGAGCCAGCACTGGGCCCTTGTGGCCAGGAAGGCCGATGGGACCTGGGGGGTTTAGAAGGAGGGTGGTCAGTAGATTGAGAGAGGTTCTCCTGCCCCTCTGCTCTGCCCTGGTGAGACCACATCTGGCCCAGGCTGCCCAGGGAGGCTGTGGAGTCTCCTCCTCTGCAGACATTCAAACCCGCCTGGTTCTGTGTAACCTCATCTGGCTGTTCCTGCTCCGGAACAGATGAGCTTTTGAGGTCTCTTCCGATCCCTGACATTCTGTGATTCTGTGGGGTTTTTTTTGTCCCGATCCCCAGGAAATCGGGCGCATCTCCATCGAGCTGCACGGGACGCTGGAGGACCAGCTGGAGCAGCTCAAGCAGTATGAGCGGCGCATCGTGGAGTACAAACCCAACCTGGACCTGCTGGAGCAGCAGCACCAGCTCATCCAGGAGGCCCTGATCTTCGACAACAAGCACACTAACTACACCATGGAGGTGGGCAGGGGGCTGAGCTGCGCTTTGGGGAGCCCCCCGGGGGGTTTGGGGACACCCAAAGGTGCCCTGTCCCACCCCCTTGGTGCGGGGGGTGTTTCGGGTATCACCCGTTGCCGGGGTCCCACTCCCTCCTGTGGGTTTGGGGCACACCCAGGGGTTTGGGGACACCCAAAGGTGCCCTGTGCCACCCCTTTGGCCCGCAGGGTGTTGGAGTGTCACCTGTCTCCAGGTTCCGCTCCCTCCTGTGGGTTTGGGGCACATCCAGGGGTTTGGGGACACCCCCTTGGCACAGGGGGTGTTGGGGTGTCACCGGGGTTCTGCTCCCTCCCACGGGTGTTGGGGTGCACCCAGAGGGGTCGGCAACCCCCAGAAGCGCCTTTGTCCCCCCCAACTTTGGAGCCAGGGTGTCACCAGCAGCCGCGTCCCCGCCCACCCTGAGGCAGAGTGACCGTGGAACGGCGGCGCGGGGGGGTTGGACGTGGGGGTGTCCCCTCGCGAGAGGGCGTCCCCTCACCCCGGTGTCCCCCCAGCACGTCCGCGTGGGCTGGGAGCAGCTCCTCACCACCATCGCCCGCACCATCAACGAGGTGGAGAACCAGATCCTGACGCGCGACGCCAAGGGCATCAGTCAGGAGCAGCTGCAGGAGTTCCGCGCCTCCTTCAACCACTTCGACAAGGTACCGGGGGGGGCACCCGAACCGCGGAGGGGGCGCTGGGGGACCAACCCGCGGCCCCCCTAAGTTCCTGCAGCTCCTTCGGGGGGCGGCAGCAAAATTCCGCTCATGGGTCCCACTAACGGGGTCTCTTTGCCACCGTGTGTCTCTTTGCCCCCCTGTGTGTCCCTGACCCCCCAATGTGTCCCTGACCCCCCAATGTGTCCCTGACCCCCCCCGTGTGTCTCTCACCCCCACATGTGTCCTTGGACCCCCCCATGTGTCTCTCTGCCCCCCCTATTTGTCCCTGACCCCATATGCGTCTCTCACCCCCCCATTGTGTCTCACTGCCCCCCACATGTACCTCTGCCCCCACATGTCTCTGACCCCCCCCACGTGTCTCTGACCCCCCCCACGTGTCTCTGACCCCCATGTGTCTCTCGCCCCCCCCCATGTGTCTCTCGCCCCCCCATGTGTCTCTGCCCCCCCCGTGTGTCTCTCGCCCCCCCGTGTGTCTCTGCCCCCCCGTGTGTCTCTGCCCCCTCAGGACCACGGGGGGGCCCTGGGCCCCGAGGAGTTCAAGGCCTGTCTGATCAGCCTGGGCTACGACGTGGAGAACGACCGGCAGGTACCGACCCCCCTTCGCTCTTCCTCCCGCACCCTCCTCCTCCTCTCCTCCGCGTTCTGTCCCCTCTAACCCATCTCTGCCTCTCTCTCCTTCCTCTCCCTCTTCCTCCTCGCTCTGCATGCGCCGCCGCTCTCCCTCCTCTCCCTCCTCCTCCTCCTCCCCGGCGCAGAAACGGGGGGGCAGCGACGCCGACGGCCGCGCCGGATCCAGCCTGGTAACGCTCGCCGCTGGTTTTCACCGCTTTTATCTCCCGTTTCCGCCTCCTTTTTGTCGCCGCCAAGCTCTGGCGGGAGCGATGCCGGGGCAGGGGGGGTCTCACCGCGTCCCCGTCCCCTCAGGGTGACGCCGAGTTCAGCCGCATCATGAGCCTGGTGGACCCGAACGGCAGCGGCAGCGTCACCTTCCAGGCGTTCATCGACTTCATGTCGCGGGAGACCACGGACACGGACACGGCCGACCAGGTCATCGCCTCCTTCCGCGTGCTGGCGGGGGACAAGGTGCGTCCAGGGGGGACGTGGGGACCCCCGAGCGCTGGTTTCTCCCCAACTGCTTGGGTGAGGGGATAGAGCGACTGTCACCCCGTTTGCTGGTGATACCAAACTGGGAGGAGCGGCTGACACTGGGAGGCTGCGCTGCCATCCGGAGACCTGGGCAGGCTGGGGAGAAAAATTTAATGAAATAGAACAAGTGTAGAGTGTTGCATCTGGGCAGGAACAACCCCGGGTTCCGGTATAAGTTGGGGAACGAGCTGTTGGAGAGCAGTGAAAAGGGACCCGGGGGTCCTGGGGACAGCAGGGTGACCATGGGCCAGCATTGGGCCCTTGCGGCCAGGAAGGGCAATGGGACCTGGGGGGATTAGAAGGGAGGTGGTCAGTAGGTCAGAGAGGTTCTCCTGCCCCTCTACTCTGCCCTTGAAAAAAGGGTTTGGTTCAGATACTATCAGGATATACTTGGGGAACATATATGTATATTTATAATATATACAACTATGGCACCCTGAGAATGCCCAATCTGGGAAGCTAAGCAGGGTCGGGCCCGGTTAGTGCTTGGATGGGGGACCAGCTGGGAACACGGGGTGCTGTGGGCTGGGCCAGCACTGGATCCTGATCTCAGAAGCTAAGCAGGGTCGGGCCCGGTTAGTGCTTGGATGGGAGACCAGCGGGGAACACGGGGTGCTGTGGGCTGGGCCAGCGCTGGATCCTGATCTCGGAAGCTAAGCAGGGTCGGGCCCGGTTAGTGCTTGGATGGGAGACCAGCTGGGAACACGGGGTGCTGTGGGCTGAGCCAGCACTGGGCCCTTGTGGCCAACGGGACCTGGGGGGATTAGAAGGGGGTGGTCAGTAGGTCCAGAGGTTCTCCTGCCCCTCTGCTCTGCCCTGGTGGGACCACATCTGGCCCAGGCTGCCCAGGGAGGCTGTGGAGTCTCCTTCTCTCCAGACATTCAACCCCACCTGGTTCTGTGTAACCTCACCTGGGCGTTCGCGCTCCGGACCAGACGATCTTTTGAGATCCCTGCCGTTCCGTGACCGATTCTGTGCCGATTTGCAGAATTACATCACGGCGGAGGAGCTGCGGCGGGAGCTGCCCCCCGAGCAGGCCGAGTACTGCATCGCGCGCATGGCGCCGTACCGCGGCCCCGACGCCGGCCCCGCCGCCCTCGACTACAAATCCTTCTCCACCGCCCTCTACGGCGAGAGCGACCTCTGAGCACCCAAAACCCCGCGGATTCACCCCATTCCCGTCGCCCCGCCCGCGGGGTCTCTTCCTTCTTCCGCCCGGCGATCACGTCTTGCCCCCCGCCCCCCAACACACGCACCTATGCAAGGATTTATTTTTGGGTTGATTTCTGTCACTTTTCGGGGGGGGTGGTTTCTCACCTTTTCGGCGCTTTTCTCAGCGGGGGCGCCGCGGCAGCTTTGCCGCAGATGGTTTATTTTTTTGGTTTTAATAGAAACCCTTTCTATTTTTTCAAGTGACACCCAAAGTCGGTGCCCCCCGCCCCCCCCCCCTCTTTTTTCTGCCTTTTCCGGAGCAGAAAAATCCAAGAATAATCCAAAACGGGACCTTTGCGGAGGCAGCGCCGGCCCCTCTGCCCCCACATCCCCCGCCCCAACCTTGGAGCAGGTTTTTCTGAGGACCAAAAATCTTAAAGGAAAAAAAAAAAAAAAAAAAAATCTTAAAAAAAGCAAAAAAAGAAAAAGGCAAAAAAAAAAAAAAAAAAAAAAAGCCTGATCTTTGAAGATTTAAATGAAAACCGGAAAGTTCTTATTTAGTTTATTAACTTACGGATTTATTATATAAATATATATTCACCTGCAGCATCTAGTACCGGGTTCCTTGGTCGTGTAATTAATTAAAATCTTGCTGGTAACTGTTAATGACGGCAGCTGTTCCCTTCCTGACCCGCCGGGGGGCGCCCGGGGACCCCCGCTCGGGTCTTTTTTGGGGGGGCCCAGGACAATAAACGGTGTCGGATTTTTAAGGGCCCTGAGCAGCATTTTTCTTATTTCGGGGGGGGATTTCTAGCCCCAAAATCGCAGGAATTTGCCTTAAAATTGACCCCCCCCCCCACCCCGTGTTTCTGCAAATTGTGGCTGAAATGGAGCAAAAGCGCCATTGCGGGGGGGGGGATAATTTGTATTTATATATATCGAAAAATGGTATTTGTTTATATATGTAAAACCACGCTATAGAAAGGATTTTAGACTATTTAAAAAAAATTACGCGGGGGGTTTAAAATACGAACAAATCTATTTGGGGGTTTTAAAATGCGAACGAATCTGCGTGGGGGTTTTAAAATACAAATCTCTGTGGGGGGTTTTAAAATGCAAACGTCACTTGTCTCTAGGGGGAAATTAACAAAATGAAGGACTTGAAAATGCAAAAAAAAAAAAAAAAAATTACATTTTCGCTTGGTTTTCGGTGGCGCCCCCTGGTGGCCGGAGGGCGGAACCGCAGCCGCGGCTTCGCGCATGCGCAGCGTCGCCAACGGGCGCCCTGCCGGTCGCGCATGCGCAGTGGCGCCCCGACGAGAGGGGCGGGGACATGCAAATGAGAAGAGCGGAGGCCGAACGGGCCGCCGGGAACGCGACACAGAAATAGGGAAAAAAGGCGCGGGAATGGGGCAGGAACAGAAATAAACGGCGCCGGGTGGGTGAGGAACGGAGACAAAAAAGGGGCGGCGAACGGACAAAAAATTACAGGCGAGCGCGTGGGGGGCCTCGGCGTTGTGTGTTGAGGTGATTTTGGTGCCCCCGGAGCAGCTTTTTTGTGATTTTGAGGTGATTTTGGTGATTTTGGTGCCTCTGGAGCAGCTTTTTTGTGATATTGAGGTGATTTTGGTGCCTCTGGAGCAGCTTTTTTGTGGTTTTGAGGTGATTTTGGTGCCTCTGGAGCAGCTTTTTTTGTGATTTTGAGACGATTTTGGTGCCTCTGGAGCAGCTTTTTTATGGTTTTGAGGTGATTTAGCGCCACGGGGCCGCTGTTTTGTATTTTCAGGTGATTTTGATGCCCCTGGAGCAGCTTTTTTGTGGTTTTGAGGTGATTTTGGTGCCTCTGGAGCAGCTTTTTTGTGGTTTTGAGGCGATTTTGGTGCCGCTGTTTTGTATTTTGAGGTGATTTTGGTGCCTCTGGAGCAGCTTTTTTTGTGATTTTGAGGTGATTTTGATACCTCTGGAGCAGCTTTTTTGTGGTTTTGAAGTGATTTAGCGCCACGGGGCCGCTGTTTTGTATTTTCAGGTAATTTTGGTGCCTCTGGAGCAGCTTTTTTTGTGTTTTGAGGTGATTTTGCTGCCTCTGGTTTGTATTCTGAGGTGATTTTGGTGCCCCCGGAGCAGCTTTTTTGTGGTTTTGAAGCAATTTTGGTGCCTCTGGAGCAGCATTTTTGTGGTTTTGAGGTGATTTTGGTGCCTCTGGAGCAGCTTTTTTGTGGTTTTGAAGCAATTTTGGTGCCCCCGGAGCAGCATTTTTGTGGTTTTGAGGCGATTTAGCGCCACGGGGCCGCTGTTTTGTATTTTCAGGTGATTTTGGTGCCTCTGGAGCAGCTTTTTTGTGGTTTTGAGGTGATTTTGGTGCCTCTGGAGCAGCATTTTTGTGGTTTTGAGGCGATTTAGCGCCACAGGGCCGCTGTTTTGTATTTTCAGGTGATTTTGGTGCCTCTGGAGCAGCTTTTTTGTGGTTTTGAGGTGATTTTGGTGCCTCTGGAGCAGCTTTTTTGTGATTTTGAGGCGATTTTGGTGCCGCTGTTTTGTATTTTCAGGTGATTTTGGTGCCTCTGGAGCAGCTTTTTTGTGGTTTTGAGGTGATTTTGGTGCCCCCGGGGCAGCTTTTTTTGTGTTTTGAGGTGATTTTGGTGCCTCTGGAGCAGCTTTTTTGTGATTTTGAGGCGATTTTGGTGCCCCCGGGGCAGCTTTTTTTGTGTTTTGAGGTGATTTTGGTGCCACCGTTTTGTATTTTGAGGCGATTTTGGTGCCTCTGGAGCAGCTTTTTTTGTGATTTTGAGGTGATTTTGATACCTCTGGAGCAGCTTTTTTGTGGTTTTGAAGTGATTTAGCGCCACGGGGCCGCTGTTTTGTATTTTCAGGTAATTTTGGTGCCTCTGGAGCAGCTTTTTTTGTGTTTTGAGGTGATTTTGCTGCCTCTGGTTTGTATTCTGAGGTGATTTTGGTGCCCCCGGAGCAGCTTTTTTATGGTTTTGAGGCGATTTTGGTGCCTCTGGAGCAGCATTTTTGTGGTTTTGAGGTGATTTTGGTGCCTCTGGAGCAGCATTTTTGTGGTTTTGAAGCAATTTTGGTGCCCCCGGAGCAGCATTTTTGTGGTTTTGTGGTGATTTAGCGCCACAGGGCCGCTGTTTTGTATTTTCAGGTAATTTTGGTGCCTCTGGAGCAGCTTTTTTTGTGTTTTGAGGTGATTTTGCTGCTTCTGGTTTGTATTCTGAGGTGATTTTGGTGCCCCCGGAGCAGCTTTTTTGTGGTTTTGAGGTGATTTTGGTGCCCCCGGGGCACCATTTTTGTGGTTTTGAAGCAATTTTGGTGCCCCCGGAGCAGCATTTTTGTGGTTTTGAAGCAATTTTGGTGCCCCCGGAGCAGCTTTTTTGTGGTTTTGAAGCAATTTTGGTGCCCCCGGAGCAGCATTTTTGTGGTTTTGAGGCGATTTAGCCGCCGTTTCACGCGCTGACGTGGTTCTGGTTTCACGCCGGCTGCTTCGCCAATACCGTCCGCAACAAAGACGCCACAAGTGCTTCTCCCACGATTAATTACAGCGGTAATTAGCCTCAGGATCACCCTCATCATGTCTTTCCTCGGCGGGGGCCTCACTTGTGGCCTCCGCTCAGCCCGCGGGAATGCGGCAGAAGGAAAAATTCTTTCTTTTCCTGCAAAACCATCGTTTTCACTGGGTGGCGGCGCATCCCGAGACGCGCCCTCGAGTCCTCCGCGCCTTCCGAATCGGCCCTTAAAACCCCCCGAAAAGGAAAGAGCGTCGGAACAAACGCGAGGCCTCGGTGCTGGCTTCGGAAACGGCCGTTTGCCGCCCCCCCCCTTATCTGCGGTCGCGCTGGACGAAGCGATAACGGAGCGGAAATCTCGAGGCGTCCACGTCGGCTTCTTCATCCTCGTCGCGAGGAAGAGAACGGCCACCGACACCCCCCGGCGCCAGGGGGACGGTGGTTCCTGCGCCAAAGGGGCATTATGAGCCCCGCGGGGAGGAAAATACCCCCAAAAACGCCAAAACAGCCCCAAATCCAGCGTGCGGCTTCCCCCCGGCCGCAGCCTGCGGATCGCGCCGGCCGGACGGAGGAGGCGGTTGTCCTGGTTTTGCTAAAAACAAGTTTCTGTTTTAGCGAATTTCCCCGTCGGCTAAAGCCTTCTAAATAACCGCAGTTTTCCTGAAAGTTAGATACGTGTTTTTGCAGGCACAGCGGCGGAGCGCGAGGTCGTTGATAACGACGCATCTCGCGAGACGCGCGAGCGGGAGGTGAACTGAAAATTGACCGACTACAGTGTTCCGTCCCATTCACGTCATAGTTCGTATAAAAGTGGGGGGTCACGAGGATCTCGCCCCTTTTCCTTACGGCCGACGTTGGGAGAGGACCTTGCGAGTTGTCCCTGCGACCCGAGGCCAAGTGACGGATTGAATCCAGTTCCCATTGGGTGCAGAGTCCAGTCCAGGACTTTGGATGCCGGAGCCGTTGCCGGGACTTTCAACGTTGGTTTTGTATATTTTTGTGTTATTTTCTCTATCGGTAGCATCAGTAAAACATTTTAAATGTTTTTCCAGCTCTCTTCTCTCCGTCCTTCTTTCCCTCCCAACGGCCTGTCCTTGGTGGGAAGGGGGGAGAGGGAGGGACTGAAGGGGAAAAAGGGGGAGAGGGGGTTAACCAAACGTCTGCCGCGGTTTTATTGTCGCCAGGACAGCGGTTCGGAGCCCCGAGCAGCCCCCGGACCGCGGTGCCGTGATGCTCGACAGCGCCGCGATGCTCCTCGGTGAGCGCCTCGCCCCCCGCTTTGCCCCCTCCCCGGCTTCTCCCCTCGCTTCCCATACAAATATCTTTCTTTTTCCCCCTCTTTTCTCGTTTCTCCGCCTCTTCTTTTCCTTTCTTTCATCGTTTCCCCTTCTTCTGCCTTATACCCCTCTCAAGTCTCCCTTTGCTGCTGTTGTCTCTTCTCCTTTCTGGTTTTTGACCCCATCTCCCCTCCCGTCTTCATCATCCTCTCTAGAAACCTGTTCCTCTCCTTCATATATAATCAATATATATTCTTCTACAATTCATATCTGTATATTCTATATATTCACATAGAATTCTGCGTATTCACATAATTCATGTGTTTCTTGGCTGAGCTGATGCAGTTGGTTCTGTCCCATCAGCTGCAAATCAATATTCTCGGGACACGAAGAACATTGGGCTGGAAACTGCTTGTCGTGGCGGCCCCGGCGACGTCCCCAGCGCGTGATCTTGGTTGTGGCAAATGGCTCTGGCTGTTGAATCCCGCCAACACCATCTTTCCCGCGTAGATTCTTACGAAATCAGCTCCGATCGGTTGTTCCGCTTTCATTTTTGGAACGGTCCCTGCCTTGAGAGCCGGACCAGGGCCGGTTCGTCCCGGACAAGGGGGCGAAAGGGGTTTATGACCTAAGGAAGATCCACCTCAGGTCAGAGCTGCGCTCCAGGACTTTAGGTGCTTGGGCATCCTCTGATTTATCGGCATCATTGGTGGGGGCTGCGCAGGAGCCCGTGTCCATCCCGCCCCGTCCATCCCGTGTGCATCCCACCCCATTTGTCCCGTGTCCGTCCCGTCCCGTGTCCGTCCCGTCCTGTATTCGTCCCCTGTCCGTCCCGTCCCCTGTCCGTCCCGTCCCCTGTCCGTCCCCCGTCCGTCCCGTCCCCCGTCCGTCCCGTCCCCCGTCCGTCCCGTCCCCCATCCGTCCCCGTCCGTCCCGTACTCATCCCGTCCCCATCCGTCCCGTGTTCGTCTCGTCCCGTCCTCGTCCCGTCCTCGTCCCGTCCGTCCCGTCCTCGTCCCGTCCCGTCCTCGTCCCGTCCTCGTCCCGTCCCATACTCATCCCGTCCCATACTCATCCCGTCCCATACTCATCCTGCCCCGTGTCCGTCCCGTCCCGTCCGTCCCGCCCCATCCCCGAGGACCCGACGTTCAAACGCTCGGCGTGGGGCAGACGCTTGTCGGCACAAAACCACCGCTGGGATCGGCTGCTTTGCGCTTGGGGCGGCGCGCCCCGCGTCGCCCACCGGCATCCGCCACCTCCGTCCGGCTGAGACCTCGTCCCGGGTTTGGGCGCGGAGTGGCCGTTTGGGTTGAAGGCACCTTAAAGCCCATCCGGTGCCCTCCCTGCCATGAGCAGGGACATCTGCACCAGCTCAGGTTGCTCAGAGCCCCGTCCAGCCTGGCCTGGGATGTCTCCAGGGATGGTTCATCCACCACCTCTCTGGCCAACCCGGGCCAGGCTCTCACCACCCTCAGGGCCAACAATTCCTTCTTTATACCTCGTCTTAACCGCCTCTCTTTTAGCTCTAACCATCGCGCTTGTCCCGTCACAACAGGCTCTTCTCTAAGCTGTCCCCCTCTTGTTTACGGGCCCCTTTTAGGCTGTGATAAGGTCTCCGCGGCGCCGCCTCTTCCCACAGAACCCCGTCGCGGTTGGGTCGGAGGCGCCTCTGGAGATCTTTCCGTCCAAGCTCTGCTCGCGCAGGTCGGTCCAGGCGCCTTCGAATGTCCCCAGAGACCCCGAACCGCTCTGGGCAGCCTGGCCCAGGCTCCGGCACCGCCAAGTCAAGAGGTTTCTCCTCGTTTTTAGATGCAACCTCCCGCGTTTCAGTCTGGGCCTCGCCCTGGCGTTGGGCACCGCTGAGCGGAGTCTGGTCCATCCTCTGACACCCACCCTGAGATATTGATCCCATTGATCAGATCCCTCTCAGCTTTTCGCCAGCTCAACAGTTCTCAGTGTCTCCTCATAAGATGCTCCAGACCCCTCCGCATCTTTGTGTCCCTCCCCCGGACTCTCTCCAGTGATTCCTTGTCCTTCTCAAACTGGGAGCCCAGCACCGGTCCCAGTTCTGCAGAGGGGGAGGACTCCCCTCCCTGACCTGCTCCCCGCACTCTTCTTAATGCCCCCCCGGTCCCGTTGGCCTCTTGGCCACCAGGGCACGTTGGTGACTCGTGGCCAACCCGTTGTGGACCAGAACCCCCAGCTCCTTCTCCTCGGAGCTGCTTTCCAGCAGGCGCACGCCAGCCTGTCCTGGTGCTGGGCCCCAGCTGTCCCAGGAGATATTCAACACCCCGTAACGTCGCGCTCATCAATAAAAAGGGCGATAAGAGGGTTTGGGGGGGCGGCCATCGCTCGGGGGCTGCAGCATCATCCCGTGCTTGTGGGAGCCCGTGAGTCTTCGCGTCACATCTTCCGTTTTTTTTTTTTTTTTTTTCTCTCTTCCTCTTTCCGTTTCTTATCTCGCTTTTTTTTTTATTATTCTTTATCTCAGACCATGAGTTTTCTTACATTTGCTCATCACATTCTCTATTCCCGTCCTACCGAGGGGCGCGTGGGGCCGCTCTGCCCCCCCAGGCCGCCCCACATCTCCCGTCCCAGCAACAACGCGCCTCGAGCCGGCCAGAAACCCCAAAGTTTCCCTTCTCCCGCCACCCCATTTCTTTAAGTTTCAAGAGATTGTTTCCCGCTGCCAATAACCCATCAATCGCTGGGCGACCAGCAAATCGCTTCTGACAGAAGAAATAATCCCGTCCAGCGTGCGCCACGCATGGCTGAAAGATAAATTCAGGGACGCGGTTTGCAGATTTTTCATTTATTTATTTTTTTTTTCCCCCCCCTTGTGTGGCCTTGCTGGCTCGCGAAGTTGTTTCTAATTTTTCTTCGTGATCCGCCGCGGTGGCGCAAAAAGGAGCCACGGCCCGTGTGAATCTGTGACGTGGAGGGGCCGGAGCGGCGGCCACGAGGGACAGGATTTGGTGATTTCTTTTCTCTTCTTTTCGCAGCCTCCTTGCTCTTGCCGTCTCTGGCTTTCCTCCAGCTGCTGCCGCTGGTGATGTCCTCTGTGGGTAAGCGCAGCTCGACCCCTCCCAAGACGCTCTCCAGCTGAGTTGGGGTTTCTAGAACAGAGGGAAAAGGGATGTTTCACTCCAAATCCTCCTCTTTCTTCCCCAGACCCCCTTCTGCCCCCCACGCTCTCCGCAGACCCCAGCTACCGTTTCTACTACGAAGGGGAGCGCCTCGCTTTCGTCTGCGTGGCCAAGACGACGAGGAAAATCGGCGGATTTCGGTTCTTCAACCAAACCGGGGAGCAAATCGGCCTGCGAGCGCCGTACCCGCTCCCCGCCGCCTGGCTGCAGCTCACGGCTACGAAAGCGTCCGCTGGCGACTACACGTGCGCGTACTTTGTGGAGGACTCCGGGCAAGAAACCCCTTCCAAGCGGAGCTTCCCTCTCGCCGTTGACGTTCAGGGTAGGTCGGTCTCGTCTTACGGCTCGGCTGCCGTCGCACCCGGCGCCGCGTTTCTCCGTCCTTGGCCCGTGGCCTTGTCCTTGGGTCGCCAAGGGATGGTGCAACCGCTCTGGAATCTCACGAGCTTTTGCGCTCCGGGGTTTCCCGGAGAAAGCAGGAGTTTGTTGGCCTGACAGCTGCGTCAGCTCCAGGAAAGCTTCCAGCGGGGTTTGGGGTGTATTACTTGCCTTTTTACTTTGGGCAGGTGAAAATACTTATTTTCTGCGCTTCAGTGAATAGAAAGAAACCGTGGAAGCCGCGCTGAGCTCTGAGATCCAGGGGCCTTCTCTCCTCTGCCCGTGGATCGAGAAGGGCAGAGAAGAGAGAGACTCGAATGACCTCCAGGCCTTGTTTTGTCGTTCAAGGCTCCGTATTTCCCTCAATAACAGTCAGAAGAAGAATAAACTGATTTTCTAGGCTGAGCCGCGACGCTGGCTTTGCGCACAGGTCCCGGCGTCCACGTGCAGCCCATCGGTTGGGTTCCGTGTTGCGTTACGTGGGTTTGTTGTGGGTTTTATTTCCTTTTTCCAGCTGCTCCCGTGGCCCCGACTTTTTCCCTGGATCCTCAGCAGCGGGTCTATAGATTGGTTGGGTTCCGTGTTGCGTTACGTGGGTTTGTTGTACGTTTTATTTCCTTTTTCCAGCTGCTCCCATGGCCCCGACTTTTCCCCTGGATCCTCAGCAGCGTGTCTATAGATAGGTTGGATTCCGCGTTGCGTTACGTTCATTTGCTGTGGATTTTATTTCCTTTTCTCCAGCTGCTCCCATGGCCCCGACTTTTCCCCTGGATCCTCAGCAGCGGGTCTATAGATTGGTTGGGTTCTGCGTTGTGTTACATGGGTTTGTTTTGGGTCTTATTTCCTTTTTTCCAGCTGCTCCCGTGGCCCCGACTTTTTCCCTGGATCCTCAGCAGCGGGTCTATAGATTGGTTGGGTTCCGTGTTGCGTTACGTGGGTTTGTTGTACGTTTTATTTCCTTTTTCCAGCTGCTCCCGTGGCCCTGACTTTTCCCCTGGATCCTCAGCAGCGGGTCTATAGATTGGTTGGGTTCCACGTTGCATTACGTTCATTTATTGTGGGTCTTATTTCTGTTTTTCCAACCGCTCCCATGGCCCCGACTTTTCCCTGGATCCTCAGCAGCGGGTCTATAGATTGGTTGGATTCCGCGTTGCATTACGTTCATTTGTTGTGGATTTTATTTCCTTTTTTCCAGCCGCTCCCGTGGCCCCGACTTTTTCCCTGGATCCTCAGCAGCCGGTCTATAGATTGGTTGGGTTCTGCGTTGCATTACATGGGTTTGTTTTGGGTCTTATTTCCTTTTTTCCAGCCGCTCCCGTGGCCCCGACTTTTTCCCTGGATCCTCAGCAGCCGGTCTATAGATTGGTTGGGTTCTGCGTTGCATTACATGGGTTTGTTTTGGGTCTTATTTCCTTTTTTCCAGCCGCTCCCGTGGCCCCGACTTTTTCCCTGGATCCTCAGCAGCGGGTCTATAGAACCGGGAGCTCCATCAAGCTGCTCTGCTCCATCCCCTCGTCCCCGGATTATGTCAGAGAAGTCCAGTACTACGGCGACTTCGGCCTCGCGGTCTCCATCCCGGTGTCGAACGTGAGGAACTACAGCTACGAGCTCCGGCTGACGGGACGGGAGCTCTCGGGCTCTTACAGTTGTGCCTATTTTGTGTACAAATCTGCGCGTCCCGTTCGCTCGGAGAGAAGCCGCTGGATCCGCGTGACTGTGAAACGTGAGTGTGCAAACCCTTCCGCATCTGGTAACTACCGCCCCATCGTTAGTTAATTAATTCCCCGGGCGCTTGTCTGTGGATTCACCCCTCAGTCTCATCTCCAGCCCTTCCTGTCCTATCACTACGATTCAGCCCAATATTTGAATCCGGGCTCTTCTTGCTTCTCGTTGGATCTTTCACTGATCTCCAATGAGCCTTTTTTTTGGTTAACTGCCCATATTGTTTCTAGTCCATCGCCCTGGAGGGGTTTAGTCTGAATAAATCCTTTTCTTCCCAGCAAAGTGCAGAACAAGCCCCTGTCACGTCTTCCTTTTAGCCTTGAGGTCGTTATTTTCTCCCCAGTCGATCCCGTTCTTCCCAGCAAAGCGCAAACCAGACCTGATCCCGTAGATCCACAGTCTGGAGCCATTTGGGTGAATAAGAGCGGAATTTTACAGCTTCGGTTTTCAGCAAATTCGGCTCGCTAAGTACCATGAAGCAGAGAGGATATTAAAAATCACACAACCTTATAGTTCTAGGTGATTTGTTCTATCTAGGACGCATTTACTTAAGCTAAGCGATTGATGTGAAACTTAAGTTGGGCTCATCCCTATGAGCAGCAAAACCACGGCCTGGAGGGGTTGGACGGACACACGGATGAGGTTTTCGGGGACATGGGGTAGTGACGGGGTTGGGGTAACGGTTGGGCTCGATGATTTCGAGGATCTCTTCCAACCAAAATGATTCTGGGATTCTACGGTAAAGTCGCCGTTGGTTCCTTCCCAGGCCACCAGATCAGCTGGATTCGAGACGTCGTTGTTGGGGGTTCGTTCTTCACCATCAATGGCCTCATCTTTTTCTTCACCCACCTCCTGATGAAGAGACAAGGTAAATATTTCACTTTCTTTAGTTCTCGGACTCCTGAGACTTCGTTTTCTTTGCCAGAAAATGACCCGGCTTGACTGTTTTTCTAAATTCCTTTCCAAAGAGCTGGGGGGGAAAAAAAGGAAAGAAACGTTTTGTGCAAAGGTGTTTTGGGAGGTGGTTCTGGACAGGGGGTTTGGAGCGGTTTCCTCCTCACCCTCCTTGGATCTCCAGATTTATCTCCCATAGGGCGCCAAGGCTGAAGAGGCGCCACGTCCCACGCTGCTGGTTCCCTCATCGGCAGCCGGCTGGTGGACGGACGAACAGGAGGAATGAGAAGAATCCCCGGAAGGTTTTGCTCTGTTAGCTCAGCGTCCCCAACCTCTGCTCACGCAGGGTCACCAGGGCAGATCGCACAGGATCCCAGGCGGGTTTGAATGTCTCAAAGACTCCAAACCGCTCTGGGCAGCCTGCTCCAGGCTCCGGCACCTCCCAGAAAAGAAGTTTCTCCCCATGTTCAGACGGACCCTCCTGTGTTTGTCTGTGCCCGTTGCCCCTCACCCTGGCGTTGGGCACCGCTGAGCGGAGTCTGGTCCATCCTCTGACACCCACCCTGAGATATTGATCCCATTGATCAGATCCCTCTCAGCTTTTCGCCGGCTCAACAGCCCTCTCAGTGTCTCCTCATAAGATGCTCCAGACCCCTCCGCATCTTTGTGTGCCTCCCCCGGACTCTCTCCAGTGATTCCTTGTCCTTCTCAAACTGGGAGCCCAGCACCGGTCCCAGTTCTGCAGAGGGGGAGGACTCTCCTCCCTGACCTGCTCCCCGCACTCTTCTTAATGCCCCCCCGGTCCCGTTGGCCTCTTGGCCACCAGGGCACGTTGGTGACTCGTGGCCAACCCGTTGTGGACCAGAACCCCCAGCTCCTTCTCCTCGGAGCTGCTTTCCAGCAGGCGCACGCCAGCCTGTCCTGGTGCTGGGCCCCAGCTGTCCCAGGAGATATTCCACCGCTGAGCGGAGTCTGGTCCGTCCTCTGCCACCCACCCGGAGATATTGATCCCATTGATCAGATCCCTCTCAGCTTTTCGCCGGCTCAACAGCTCTCTCAGTGTCTCCTCATAAGATGCTCCAGACCCCTCCGCATCTTTGTGTCCCTCCCCCGGACTCTCTCCAGTGATTCCTTGTCCTTCTCAAACTGGGAGCCCAGCACCGGTCCCAGTTCTGCAGAGGGGGAGGACTCCCCTCGCTCCACCTGCTGCTCGCGCTTTGTCTCGTGCGCCCATCTCAGGCTGTTCGGTCCCAGCGAAGCACACGGGGTTGGGGAGGACGACTCGTGCCCAGATCCGCTTGTTGCCCTCCGGGATGTCCCACGTTTGCTGTCCAGGCCCAATAAATACATCTGGTGTCTGCGCTGTCACCCTCCGGCTCGTCTCTGTAGAGCTGAGGCCTCGGGGAGACAAACGTGATGGACGATTCTCGTTGGTTCCTTCCACCTCAGGACGTTCTATGATTCTTTCTCACTGCATCCCACTGTCGCGAGGAATTTTGTGCTGCGAACTGAGTCACAGTTGGGGACCCAGCGCGGGGACGTTGGGGTCGGTGCCATCAGTATAACCGGTGTAACCAGCACTTTTGGCGCAGGAATAAGCGGCCGTGTCCTGGACCCTGAGGCTGTTCATCTGCAGCGTCACCAGCTCTGCCCGTTGTCCCCGGCCGTGGGGACACGGCCCTGCACGGACGACGTGTATCTGGTGCTACCACCAGTGAAACCAACACCCGTGATATATCGGAGCCCCTCGTTGGGCGTCCGTCGCGGCCAGAACGTGGCGGAGCTGCTGAAGGGGAAGGTGGAGCTGGGCGGCCATGGAGCTGGTGGAGTCCGGGGGCGGCCTCGTGGCCCCGGGGGGTCCCTGCGACTCGTTTGCAAGGGCTCGGGCTTCACCTTCAGCAGCTTCGACATGGGATGGATGCGACAGGCGCCCAACGGGGGCCTCGAGTGGGTCGCGGGTATTAGCAGCAGTGGTGGTACCACCAGGTACGCGCCATCGGTGCAGGGCCGGGCCACCATCTCCAGGGACAACGGGCAGAGTTCGGTGACGCTGCAGATGAGCAGCCTCAGGGCCCAGGACACGGACACCTGTTACTGCACCAAATATGCTGGTTCTGGTTCTGCTTATGATGCTGCCGGCGTCAACCCCGCCACCGTGTCCCCAGTGTCCCCGCGCTGGGTCCCCAAATCGTTCCCAATCTCTGAGCCCGGCCCAGAGCCCTTAGACCCGGCCTGGAGCCTTGAGCTGAGCCTGGACCCTTAGGCGCAAGAGCCTTCATGGGGCAGAAGTTGAGGCTGCGGAGCTGCCAGGGCTGGGACTGGTGCTGCTGGGACAGAGACGGGGCTGCGGGGCAAAAGGAGGGGGTTTGGGGCAAAAGGAGGGGGTTTGGGGCAAAAGGCGGGGATTTGGGGCAAAAGGCGGGGATTTGGGGCAAAAGGAGGGGGTTTGGGGCAAAAGGAGGAGATTTGGGGCAAAAGGGGGGGATTTGGGGCAAAAGGCGGGATTTGGGGCAAAAGGAGGGATTGGGGCAAAAGGGGGGGGTTTGGGACAAAAGGGGGGGATTTGGGGCAAAAGAAGGGGATTTGGGGAAAAAAGAGGGGATTTGGGGCAAAAGGAGGGGATTTGGGGAAAAAAGAGGAATTGGGGCAGAAGGAGGGGATTTGGGGAAAAAAGAGGAATTGGGGCAGAAGGAGGGGATTTGGGGCAAAAGAAGGGATTGGGGCAAAAGGAGGAATTGGGGCAAAAGGCGGGGATTTGGGGCAAAAGGAGGGGATTTGGGGAAAAAAGAGGAGGGGGTTTGGGGCAAAAGGAGGGGATTTGGGGAAAAAGGAGGGATTGGGGAAAAGGAGAGGATGTGGGTAAAGGAGAGGATTTGGGGCAAAAGGAGGGGATTTGGGGCAAAAGGAGGGACTGGGGAAAAGGAGAGGATGTGGGTAAAGGAGAGGATTTGGGGCAAAAGGAGGGGATTTGGGGCAAAAGGAGGGGATTTGGGGCAAAAGGAGGGGACTTAGGGTCCCTGTGGCTGCCCCAGGGTTGGTGTGAGGGGTTTGGGATGAAGGTCGGGGGCTCGGGGGGTGGGTTGGGGGAGGTTCTGGCCTCGGCTCAGGGGTTGGGGACGACCTGGGGACACGGAGCAGGGACGCTGGGGCCACGATGACGGGGTCGGTGCCATGTATCCAGCACCAGTACTGCCAGCCCCGCCGGCACCAGCACCACCAGCGTCTTTGGCGCAGGAAGAAGCGGCCGTGTCCTCGGTCTTGAGGCTGCTCATCGGCAGCGTCACCAGCTCTGCCCGTTGTCCCTGGAGATGGTGGCCCGGCCCTGCACCGATGGCGCGTAGTAGGTGCCACTACCAGTGCTAATACCCGCGACCCACTCGAGGCCCCCGTTGGGCGCCTGTCGCATCCATCCCATGTCGAAGCTGCTGAAGGTGAAGCCCGAGCCCTTGCAAACGAGTCGCAGGGACCCCCCGGGGGCCACGAGGCCGCCCCCGGACTCCACCAGCTCCATGGCCGCCCAGCTCCACCTTCCCCTTCAGCAGCTCCACCATGTACTGGGCGCGACAGGCGCCCAACGAGGGGCTCGAGTTTGTCGCGGGTATTTACAGCACTGGTGGTAGCACCTACTACGCGCCATCGGTGCAGGGCCGGGCCACCATCTCCAGGGACAACAGCCAGAGTTCGGTGACGCTGCAGATGAACAGCCTCAAGACCGAGGACACGGCCACTTATTTCTGCGCCAAGGATGGTTACGGTGGAGGTTCCAGCGGCATCGACGCTGGCACCGAGCACCAAAGTCCCCAAACTGGGTCCCCAAATGTGCCCCAGTTCCCAGCGGGAGGGTCTGGAAATGGGAGCGAAGGGGCTCAAGGTGGAGGGAGGAGCTGAGATGGAGAGCGTCGTGGTGGTGGAAGGGTCTCTGCTCTCCATCCTGAGACCCCCCTGGTCCTTCCGCAGCTCCTCCCTCCACCGTGAGCCCCTTCCCTCCCATTTCCAGACCCTCCCACCATTTCCTGCTGGGAACTGGGGCAGTTTTGGGGACCCAGGACGGGGACATTGGGGTCGGTGTCGGGATCGATCTCAACACCAGAACCAGCACCAGCCGCTTTTCCATCCTGCATCTTGAGACCCTTGATCTTGAGACCCTTGACCTTGAGACCCTTGACCTTGAGACCCTTGATCTTGAGACCCTCGACCTTGAGACCCTCGACCTTGAGACCCTTGACCTTGAGACCCTTGACCTTGAGACCCTCGATCTTGAGACCCTTGACCTTGAGACCCTTGATCTTGAGACCCTTGACCTTGAGACCCTCGACCTTGAGACCCTTGATCTGGAGACCCTTGATCTTGAGACCCTCCCTCCATCCTGCCACGCTCCATCTCAAGATCTCTCCTCCCTTTTGAGGCTCTTCATCTCGAGACCTTCCGCTTTGAGACCCTCCCTCCATTTCGTGCTGGGAATCAGGGGACAATTCCGGGACCCAGTCCGGGCACTTTGGTGCTCGGCGCGATTTGGTGATTTAATGGGATGTTCCTTCTCGTCATAGGTCTCCAGGCGGCCGCGGAGCTGGTGGAGTCCGGGGGCGGCCTCGTGGCCCCGGGGGGTCCCTGCGACTCGTTTGCAAGGGCTCGGGCTTCGACTTCAGCAACTTCGAGATGGGATGGATGCGACAGGCGCCCGGGAAGGGGCTCGAATATGTTGCAGAAATCAGCAGCGCTTTTGGTAGTAGCACCGAGTACGCGCCATCGGTCCAGGGCCGGGCCACCATCTCCAGGGACAACAGCCAGAGTTCGGTGACGCTGCAGATGAACAGCCTCAAGACCGAGGACACGGCCACTTATTTCTGCGCCAAAAATGCCTATAGTGGTGGTGGTGCTGGTCGCATGGACGCTGGTCCTGAGCCCCAATGTCCCCGCGCTGGGTCCCCAAATCTTCTCCGGACCCCAAGCCCGGCCCAGAGCCTGTCCTGAGCCCAGACTGTTGGGCCCGGCCTGGACCCGGCCCAGATCCTGGAGCCCTTTTGTGATTCTCCATCTTGAGACCTTCCTGCCATCTTGAGACCTTCCCGCCATCTTGAGACCTTCCCTCCATCTTGAGACCTTCCTGCCATCTTGAGACCTTCCTGCCATCTTGAGACCTTCCTGCCATCTTGAGACCTTCCCTCCATCTTGAGACCTTCCCGCCATCTTGAGACCTTCCCGCCATCTTGAGACCTTCCCACCATCTTGAGCTCTTCCCTCCATCTTGAGCTCCTCTATCGTAACACCCTCCATTTCACGATCTTCCGTCCATCTTTATACCCTTTCTCTCTCTTGAGCTTCTCCCTCCATTTTGAGCTTCTCCATCTTGAGACCTTCCCAAATCTTCAGAGCCTCCATCTCAAGGTCTCCCCTCCACCTTGAGACCTTCCACTTCGTGACCTCCTTCACCATGAACTGGGTGCGACAGGCGCCCAACAAGGGGCTCGAGCGGGTCGCAGGTGTTAGTGAGGATGGTGGTTACCCCGAGTACGCGCCATCGGTGCGGGGCCGTGTCCCCATGGCCAGGGACAACGGGCAGAGCTGGTGACGCTGCAGATGAACAACCTCAGGGCCCAGGACACAGACACTTATTCCTGCGCCAATCGTGCTGGTGCTGCTGGTCCTGGATACATCACACCGACCCCGTCATCGTGTCCCCAGCTCCCCAGTGCCTGTTCCCTCCATCTTGAGACCCTTGATCTTGAGACCCTCCCTCCAGCCTCAACTTCTGCCCCATGAAGGCTCTTGCGCCTAAGGGTCCAGGCTCAGCTCAAGGCTCCAGGCCGGGTCTAAGGGCTCTGGGCCAGGCTCAGAGATTGGGAACCATCTGGGGACCCAGCGCAGGGACACTGGGGACACGGTGCTGGGGTTGATGCCACCAGCATCATAAGCAGAACCAGCACCAGCATGTTTGGCGCAGGAATAAGTGTCCGTGTCCTGGACCCTGAGGTTGTTCATCTGCAGCGTCACCAGCTCTGCCCGTTGTCCCTGGACGTGGGGACACGGCCCTGGACGGACGACGTGTATCTGGTGCTACCACCAGTGAAACCAACACCCGTGATATATCGGAGCCCCTCGTTGGGCGCCTGTCGCGGCCAGAACATGGCGGAGCTGCTGAAGGGGAAGGTGGAGCTGGGCGGCCATGGAGCTGGTGGAGTCCGGGGGCGGCCTCGTGGCCCCGGGGGGTCCCTGCGACTCGTTTGCAAGGGCTCGGGCTTCACCTTCAGCAGCTTCGGCATGGGATGGATGCGACAGGCAACCGGGAAGGGGCTCGAATATGTTGCAGAAATCAGCAGCACTTTTGGTAGTACCACCAGGTACGCGCCATCGGTGCAGGGCCGGGCCACCATCTCCAGGGACAACAGCCAGAGTTCGGTGACGCTGCAGATGAGCAGCCTCAAGACCGAGGACACGGCCACTTATTCCTGCGCCAAAGCTGCTGGTGCTGCTGATGCTTCCGGTGGTGCCGACCCCAACGTCCCCAAACTGGGTCCCCAGACGTGCCCCAGTTCCCAGCAGGAAATGGTGGGAGCGTCTGGAAATGGGAGGGAAGGGGCTCAAGGTGGAGGGAGGAGCTGAGCAGGGAAGAAGGGCCTCGAAATGGAGGGAAGGTCTTGAGGTGGAGGAGCTCCCGGTGGCAGAAGGGTTTTGAGGTGGAGGAGCTCAAGGTGGAGGGAAGGTCCTAAAATGGAAGGAGGGGTCTCAACATGGAGGAGCTCAAGATGGTGAGAAGGTCTCAAGATGGACGGGAGGTCCCAAAATGGTAGGAGGCCTCTCAACATGGAGGAGCTCAAGATGGCGGGAAGAGCTCAAGATGGCAGGAAGGTCTCAAGATGGCGGGAAGGTCTCAAGATGGAGAATCACAAAAGGGCTCCAGGATCTGGGCCGGGTCCAGGCCGGGCCCAACAGTCTGGGCTCAGGACAGGCTCTGGGCCGGGCTTGGGGTCCGGAGAAGATTTGGGGACCCAGCGCGGGGACATTGGGGCTCAGGACCAGTGTCCTTCCGACCAGTACCAGCACCACCAGCACCAGCATGTTTGGCGCAGGAATAAGTGGCCGTGTCCTCGGTCTTGAGGCTGTTCATCTGCAGCGTCACCAGCTCTGCCCGTTGTCCCTGGAGATGGTGGCCCGGCCCTGCACCGATGGCCCGTACCTGGTGCTACCACCACCGCTATTAATACCCGCGATCCACTCGAGGCCCCCGTTGGGCGCCTGTCGCGCCCAAACCATCTCGAAGTTGCTGAAGTCGAAGCCCGAGCCCTTGCAAACGAGTCGCAGGGACCCCCCGGGGGCCACGAGGCCGCCCCCGGACTCCACCAGCTCCGTGGCCGCCTGGAGACCCATGACGAGAAAGAACATCCCATTAAATCACCAAATCGCACCGAGCACCAAAGTGCCCGGACTGGGTCCCGGAATTGTCCCCTGGTTCCCAGCACGAAATGGAGGGAGGGTCTCAAAGTGGAAGGTCTCAAGATGAAGAGCCTCAAAAGGGAGGAGAGATCTTGAGATGGAGCGTGGCAGGATGGAGGGAGGGTCTCAAGGTCAAGGGTCTCAGGGTCAAGGGTCTCAAGGTCAAGCGTCTCCAGATCAAGGGTCTCAAGGTCGAGGGTCTCAAGGTCGAGGGTCTCAAGATCAAGGCTCTCAAGATCAAGGGTCTCAAGGTCAAGGGTCTCAAGGTCGAGGGTCTCAGGTTCAAGGGTCTCAAGATCGAGGGTCTCAAGATCAAGGGTCTCAAGATCAAGGGTCTCAAGGTCAAGGGTCTCAAGATCGAGGGTCTCAAGATCAAGGGTCTCAAGGTCAAGGGTCTCAAGATGCAGGATGGAAAAGCGGCTGGTGCTGGTTCTGGTGTTGAGATCGATCCCGACACCGACCCCAATGTCCCCGTCCTGGGTCCCCAAAACTGCCCCAGTTCCCAGCAGGAAATGGTGGGAGGGTCTGGAAATGGGAGGGAAGGGGCTCACGGTGGAGGGAGGAGCTGCGGAAGGACCAGGGGGGTCTCAGGATGGAGAGCAGAGACCCTTCCACCACCACGACGCTCTCCATCTCAGCTCCTCCCTCCACCTTGAGCCCCTTCGCTCCCATTTCCAGACCCTCCCGCTGGGAACTGGGGCACATTTGGGGACCCAGTTTGGGGACTTTGGTGCTCGGTGCCAGCGTCGATGCCGCTGGAACCTCCACCGTAACCATCCTTGGCGCAGAAATAAGTGGCCGTGTCCTCGGTCTTGAGGCTGTTCATCTGCAGCGTCACCGAACTCTGGCTGTTGTCCCTGGAGATGGTGGCCCGGCCCTTGACCGATGGCGCGTAGTAGGTGCTACCACCAGTGCTGTAAATACCCGCGACAAACTCGAGCCCCTCGTTGGGCGCCTGTCGCGCCCAGTACATGGTGGAGCTGCTGAAGGAGAAGGTGGAGCTGGGCGGCCATGGAGCTGGTGGAGTCCGGGGGCGGCCTCGTGGCCCCCGGGGGGTCCCTGCGACTCGTTTGCAAGGGCTCGGGCTTCACCTTCAGCAGCTACGCCATGGGATGGATGCGACAGGCACCCGGGAAGGGGCTCGAATACGTCACGGGTATTAATAAAGGTGGTGGTAGCACCTTGTACGCGCCATTGGTCAAGATTTGGGGCCACCAGAACAAGGGACGATGGCCAGAGCTGGTGACGCTGCAGATGAGCAGCCTCAAGACCGAGGACACGGCCACTTATTTCTGCGCCAAAGCTGCTGGTGCTGCTGATGCTGCCGGTGGCGCCGACCCCAACGTCCCCAAACTGGGTCCCCAAACGTGCCCCAGTTCCCAGCAGGAAATGGTGGGAGCGTCTGGAAATGGGAGGGAAGGGGCTCAAGGTGGAGGGAGGAGCTGAGCAGGGAAGAAGGGCCTCGAAATGGAGGAAAGGTCTTGAGGTGGAGGAGCTCCCGGTGGCAGAAGGGTTTTGAGGTGGAGGAGCTCAAGGTGGAGGGAAGGTCCTAAAATGGAAGGAGGGGTCTCAACATGGAGGAGCTCAAGATGGTGGGAAGAGCTCAGGATGATGGGAAGGTCTCAAGATGGACGGGAGGTCCCAAAATGGTAGGAGGCCTCTCAACATGGAGGAGCTCAAGATGGCGGGAAGGTCTCAAGATGGCAGGAAGGTCTCAAGATGGCGGGAAGGTCTCAAGATGGTGGGAAGGTCTCAAGATGGAGAATCACAAAAGGGCTCCAGGATCTGGGCCGGGTCCAGGCCGGGCCCAACAGTCTGGGCTCAGGACAGGCTCTGGGCCGGGCTTGGGGTCCGGAGAAGATTTGGGGACCCAGCGCGGGGACATTGGGGCTCAGGACCAGCGTCCATCCCACCAGCACCACCACCACCACTATAGGCATTTTTGGCGCAGGAATAAGTGTCCGTGTCCTGGGCCCTGAGGTTGTTCATCTGCAGCGTCACCAGCTCTGGCCGTTGTCCCTGGCCGTGGGGACACGGCCCCGCACCGATGGCGCGTATCTGGTCGTATTTGTTCCCCGCGCAAAACAGTTGAGTTTGGGGGCAAAAACGGTTGAGATTTGGGTCAAATGATAGAGATTTGGGGCAAAACCGGTGGAGACTTTGGGCAAAATGTTGAGGTTTGGGAGAATAAGTCAAGATTTGGGGCAATAGGTTTAGATTTGTGGCAAAAGAATTTGAGATTTGGGGCGAATAGTTGAAGCTTGGGGCAAATGACTGAGATGTGGGGCAAAACCAGTTGAGATTTGGGTCAAACGGTTGAGATTTGGGGCAAACTGTTCATGATTCGGGGCAAAGCCAGTTAAGATTTGGGGCAAAAACAGTTGAGATTTTGGGCAAGTAGTCAAGATTTGGAGCAAAAGGTTGAGGTTTGGGGCAAAACGGGCTGAGATTTGGGGCAAAACGGGCTGAGATTTGGGGCAAACAGTCACGTTTCAGGGTAAAAACACTCGAGGTTAGGGGCAAATGCTTGAGATATAGGGCAAAAATGGTCAAGATTTGGGGCAAACAGTCACGATTCAGGGTAAAAACACTCGAGGTTAGGGGCAAATGGTTGAGATATAGGGCAAAAATGGTCACGATTTGGGGCAAACAGTCAAGATTTGGGGCAAAAAGAGTTGACATTTAGGGTGAATAGTCAAGATTCGGGGCAAAAGGTTGAGGTTTTGGGGCAAAACCGGTTGAGATTTGGGTGAAACAGTCAAGATTTGGGGCGCGGCGGTCGATCAGACCAGCACCACCATAATCAAGAGCCCGTTTGGCACAGAAGTAAGTGGCCGTGTCCTGGGCCCTGAGGTTGCTCATCTGCAGCGTCACCGAACTCTGGCCGTTGTCCCTTGAGATGGTGGCCCGGCCCTGCGCCGGTGGCCCGTACCAGGTGCCACCACCAGTATTAATAACCCCGACCCACTCGAGGCCCCCGTTGGGCGCCTGTCGCACCCACTCCATGGCGTAGCTGCTGAAGGTGAAGCCCGAGCCCTTGCAAACGAGTCGCAGGGACCCCCCGGGGCCACGAGGCCGCCCCCGGACTCCACCAGCTCCATGGCCGCCCAGCTCCACCTTCCCCTTCAGCAGCTCCGCCATGTTCTGGGCGCGACAGGGAAGAGACTCGAATATGTCGCGGGTATTGATAGTGATGGTGGTTACACCGTGTACGCGCCATCGGTGCAGGGCCGGGCCACCATCTCCAGGGACAACGGCCAGAGTTCGGTGACGCTGGAGATGAGCAGCCTCAAGACCGAGGACACGGACACTTATTTCTGCGCCAAAGCTGCTGGTGCTGCTGATGCTGCCGGTGGCGCCGACCCCAACGTCCCCAAACTGGGTCCCCAAACGTGCCCCAGTTCCCAGCAGGAAATGGTGGGAGCGTCTGGAAATGGAAGGGAAGGGGCTCAAGGTGGAGGGAGGAGCTGAGCAGGGAAGAAGGGCCTCGAAATGGAGGGAAGGTCTTGAGGTGGAGGAGCTCCCGGTGGCAGAAGGGTTTTGAGGTGGAGGGGCTCAAGGTGGAGGGAAGGTCCTAAAATGGAAGGAGGGGTCTCAACATGGAGGAGCTCAAGGTGGAGGGAAGAGCTCAACGTGGAGGGAAGAGTTTGAAGTGGAAGGTCTCGAAATGGAGGGAGGGCCTCGAGATGGATGGAGGAGCTGGAGATGGTTGGGGGGCTCTCAAAATGGTGGGTCTGACAATGGAGGGAGGAGCTGAGGAAGGAAGGTCTCAAGATGGAGGGGAGACCTTGATATGGAGGGTGTCATGGTGGTGGGAGGGTCTCTCTCTCCATCTTGAGACTCTTCCTCCATCTTGAGACTCCCCCTCCATTTTGAGACCCTCACTCTATTTGAGGACCCTCCATCTTGAGCTCCTCCCTCCATCTTGGGCTCCTCCCTCCATCTTGAGCTCAACCATCTTGAGACCCTTCCGCCACCTTGACAGCCTCCATCTCAACATCTCCCCTCAGCTCTGACACCCTCCATCTATCCTGAGCCCTTCCCTTCCATTTCCGGACCCTCCTGCCATTTTGTGCTGGGAACGTTGGGGTCATGGTGCTGGGGTTGATGCCACCAGCATAGTAACCAGAACCAGCACCACCATAAGCACTTTTGGCGCAGTAATAAGTGGCCGTGTCCTCGGTCTTGAGGCTGTTCATCTGCAGCGTCACCAGCTCTGCCCGTTGTCCCTGGAGATGGTGGCCCGGCCCTGGACCGATGGCGCGTATCTGGTGTAACCACCACTGTAACTAATACCCGCGAGCCACTCGAGGCCCCCGTTGGGCGCCTGTCGCGCCCAAACCATGTAGAAGCTGCTGAAGTCGAAGCCCGAGCCCTTGCAAACGAGTCGCAGGGACCCCCCGGGGGCCACGAGGCCGCCCCCGGACTCCACCAGCTCCACGGCCGCCTGGAGACCTGTGACGAGAAGGAACATCCCATTAAATCGACACATCGCGCCGAGCACCAAAGTGCCCAGACTGGGTCCCGGAATTGTCCCCTGATTCCCAGCGCCAGATGGAGGGAGGGTCTCAAAGTGGAAGGTCTCGAGATGGAGGGTCTTAAAATGGAGGGAAGATCTTAAAGCGGAGGATGGCAAGATGGTGAAGGGTCTCAAGATCAAGGTTCTCAAGGTGGCGGAAGGGTCTCAAGGTGGAGGAGCTCAAAATGGATGGAGGAGCTCAAGAGCGAGACAGGGTCTCAAGATGGAGGGAAGATACTGAAATGGAGGGTGTCAAGATGGAGGAGCTCAAGATGGACGGGAGGTCCCAAAATGGTAGGAGGCCTCTCAACATGGAGGAGCTCAAGATGGTGGGAAGGTCTCAAGATGGCGGGAAGGTCTCAAGATGGCAGGAAGGTCTCAAGATGGAGGGAAGGTCTCAAGATGGAGGGAAGGTCTCAAGATGGAGGGAAGGTCTCAAGATGGCAGGAAGGTCTCAACATGGCGGGAAGGTCTCAAGATGGTGGGAAGGTCTCAAGATGGAGAATCACAAAAGGGCTCCAGGATCTGGGCCGGGTCCAGGCCGGGCCCAACAGTCTGGGCTCAGGACAGGCTCTGGGCCGGGCTTGGGGTCCGGAGAAGATTTGGGGACCCAGCGCGGGGACATTGGGGCTCAGGACCAGTGTCCTTCCGACCAGTACCAGCACCACCATCAGCACTTTTGGCGCAGAAATAAGTGGCCGTGTCCTGGGCCCTGAGGTTGTTCATCTGCAGCGTCACCAGCTCTGCCCGTTGTCCCTGGCCGTGGGGACACGGCCCCGCACCGATGGCGCGTACTCGGGGTAACCACCATCCTCACTAACACCTGCGACCCGCTCGAGCCCCTTGTTGGGCGCCTGTCGCACCCAGTTCATGGTGAAGGAGGTCACGAAGTGGAAGGTCTCAAGGTGGAGAGTCTCAAAATGGGGGGAAGATCTTGAGATGGAGGGTCTCAAGGTGGCGGAAAGGTGTCAAGATGGAGGAGCTCAAGATGCAGGGAATGTCTCAAGATGGACGCTCTTGAGATAGAGGGAGGGTCTCAAAATGGAGGGAAGATCTTGAGATGGAGGGTCTCAAGGTGGCGGAAAGGTGTCAAGATGGACGAGCTCAAGATGGAGGGTCTCAAGATGGAGGGAAGAGCTGAAGATGGAGGGTCTCAAAATGGAAGGAGGGTCTCAAAAAGGAGGGAAGGTCACAAGATGGAGGATCGCGACGTGGGGGAAAGGCCTCAAAATGGCGGAGACCGAAACGGAGGGAGGGTCTGAAGACGGAGGGGAGGTCTTGAAGTGGAGGGTCTCAAGATGGCGGGAAGATCTCAAAAGGGAGGATCACAAAACGGCGGGAAGGTCCCAACATGGCGGGAGGGCCGCGAGACGGAGGATCCCAATGGATCCTTAGGCCTTGAGCTCCTCCACCTCCGGACCACTCTGCCATCTCGAGACCCTCCCTCCATTTTGCCACCCGCCACCTTGGGCCCCTTCCCCTCCACCTCCACACCCGTCCTCCGTTTTGGGAGGAAAATCCCGCTTCTGCATCCCCAAATCCCTTTTTTTTTGGCCCCAAATCCCGACATTTTCCCTCAAAATCCTTGCCCTGAGTCCAGCCACCCCTGCCCCGCACCCCAGAATAATATTATTTTGCCCAAAATAGCGGGGTTTTTTTTCCCCAAATCCCGACATTTTCCCTCAAAATCCTTGCCCTGAGTCCAGCCACAAAATCCCGTGATTGTGCCCAAAATCCCGTGATTGTGCCCAAAATCCTGTTATTTTGCCCCAAATCCCGTTATTTTGCCCCAAATCCTGTTGTTTTGCCCCAAATCCTCATCGCAGCTCTGAGGGGAGGGGTTAAACTGGAGGGCGGGAACCAAAATGCTCGTTTCTGGGTTTTCTTCCCCAAAATGGCGCCGATGACGTCACAGATAAATTAATAATAATAGTAATAAATAAATGGATTAATAATAATAAAGAGATTAATAATAATAAATAACGGGATTAATAAATAATGAAGCCCCGAGAACGAATTAAATGTTAAATGTAAATTAAATGTTATCTTGCAATTAAATTAATCGGTGTAATTAAATTATTAGGGCACTGCAGTGATTGCAATTAAATTAATCAGTGTAATTAAATTATTGGCGCGCTGCAGAGGTTGCAATTAAATTAATACATCTAATTAAATGATAAGGGCTCTGCAGTGATTGCAATTAATTAATTCAGTGTAATTAAATTATCAAGGGGCTGCAGTGATTGCAATTAAATAATTCAGTGTAATTAAGTGGTCAAAGGGCTGCAGGGATTGCAATTAAATTAATCAGTGTAATTAAATTATTGGTGCTGCAGAGATTGCAATTAAATTAATAAATGTAATTAAATGATAAGGGCTCTGCAGTGATTGCAATTAATTAATTCAGTGCAATTAAAAACTCAGAGCTGTTCAGAGACTGCAATTAAATTAATCAGTGTAATTAAATTATTAGGGCACGGCAGAGATCGCAATTAATTAATTCAGTATAAAAAATTGAAGGGCACTTCAGAGCTTGTAATTAATTAATTTCAGTGCGATTCAGTGCAATTAATTAATTCAGTATTAAAAAGATAAAAGGTCTCGCTGCAGAGCTTGCAATTAATTAATTCAGTGCGATTAATTACTTAGGTATAAAAAATATATAAGGCCACGCTGCAGAGATTGCAATTAATTAGTTCAATGCACGTCTATGATAATGACCTTGCAATTAATTAATTCAGTGCAATTAATAATAAAACACAAGGGTGCGGAGGTTGCAATTAATTAATTCAGTGTAATTAAAAAATACAGGCCCTGGCAATTAAATAATTCACCACAAATAAACGATGTGAGCTTGCAATTAACTAATTCCGCCTCTAGCTGCGATAAGGCAATTAATTAATTTCACGATGAATCCCCCGGAGACCTCTTGATTAATTAATTTAACACACGCCCGCGATCAGTTCTCTGGGGAGACGCCGTAATTAATTAATTTCTTGCACATCTGTGATTAATTCCCTGGAGAGACTTAATAATTAATTTAATGCACATCTGTGATTAGTTGACTGGAGAGAGGTTGTAATTAATTAATTTAGTGCACATCTGTGATTAATTCCCTGGAGAATTTGTAATTAATTAATTTCATGCACATCTGGGATTAATTCACCGGCGAAGACTAAAAATTAATTAATTTCGTGCACATCTGGGATTAATTCACCGGCGAAGACTAAAAATTAATTAATTTAATGATTAATTCACCAGAAGCTTTGTAATTAATTAATTCACTCTACAGCTGCGATTAATTCACTGGGGAGACCTAAAAATTAATTAATTTCGTGCACATCTGGGATTAATTTCCCGGAGACTTTGCAATTAATTAATTTAGTGCAAATCTGCAATTAAGCCCCCAGAGACCTTGCAATTAATTGTAACCTTGTAATTGTAACCTTTTAGTGCCCACCTGTGAATAATTTACCAGAGAACTCGTAATTCATTAATTTAATGTGATTAATTCACTGGAGAGGCCTAAAAATTAATTAATATCGTGCACATCCACGGTTAATCCCCCAGAGACATCACGATTAATTAATTAATTGCACACCTGCCATTAAACCTGCGCAAACAACCCCCCCCCCCCGCCCCCCCGCACAATTAACGCCCTAACGAGCACGATTAACAAGCGGGAGGGGGCGGCGTTGATGCAAATTTATGTAAATTTTGGCCTATAAGACCCATCGGGTCCTGCCATGGTGGCACCTTCGCCATCGTCACCATGGGCATCCAGTTGACCTCGGTCATCTTGCTCCTCCTCGCCGCCCTCCCGGGTAGGCCCCAAACCGTCATGGCGGGTGGTTTTTGAGGCGAAACGTTTCGATTTTTCGCGATTTTTCATTGAAATTTCTCTTCTCGTCATAGGTCTCCAGGCGGCCGTGGAGCTGGTGGAGTCCGGGGGCGGCCTCGTGGCCCCCGGGGGGTCCCTGCGACTCGTTTG
Source organism: Caloenas nicobarica (assembly GCF_036013445.1). Taxonomy (NCBI): domain Eukaryota; kingdom Metazoa; phylum Chordata; class Aves; order Columbiformes; family Columbidae; genus Caloenas; species Caloenas nicobarica. The sequence continues at coordinate 533,296 of NC_088281.1, forward strand.
CAAGGGCTCGGGCTTCACGTTCAGCAGCTTCGGCATGGAGTGGGCGCGACAGGCGCCCAACGGGGGCCTCGAGTTTGTCGCGAGTATTGGCACTGGTGGTACCACCAGGTACGCGCCATCGGTCCAGGGCCGGGCCACCATCTCGAGGGACAACAGCCAGAGTTCGGTGACGCTGCAGATGAACAGCCTCAAGACCGAGGACACGGCCACTTATTTCTGCGCCAAAAGTGCTCACGGCGGCACGAGTCTGATCTGCGACCGCCCAAAAACCTCTAAAAATTGGCCTTTGTTTTGGCTCGAAACACCTTGAAGGTCTTCGTCGTGGCTGAGCGGCTTAGAGCGACCAAGGGCAGCCAAGCGACATCACAAAGAACTTCCCCCCACAAGGCGGATTTTGAAACAAAATCCGGAGATGTTTTGCCTTTCAGGACTGGTTTTGACACAAATCTAGATACACGTCGGGGCTTTGGGCCAATTTTAACCCAAATCCAGGCATATTTCGCCTAAATCTGGGCATGTTTTGCCTCTTCAGGCCCGGTTTCAACCCAAATCTAGTCACACGTTGGGCCCTTTGGGCCCAGTTTCACCCAAATCTAGTCACACATTGGCCCTTTGGGCCTATTTAGAACCAAATCTTGGCACGTTTCACTCCTTATTGCCAGTTTTGACCGAAATCTAAGCACACATTGGCTCTTGGGGCCAATTTTGACCCAAAATCTGGGCATATTTTGCCTCCTTGGGCCCAGTTTTGGCCCAAATCTGGGCACACATTGGCACTTAGGTCAATTTTGACCCGAATCTTGGCAGGCTTCGCTTCTTTGGGCCCAGTTTCAAACCAAATTTAGTCACGCATTGGCTCTTTGGGCCAATTTTGACCCAAATCTGGGCATGTTTTGATTCTTTGGACCAATTTTGACCCAAATCTACACACACTTTCACCCTTCAAACCCAGTTTCAACCCAAATCTAGGAACACGTTGGTCATTTGGGCCAATTAAGACCCAAATCTGGGCACGTTTTGCCTCTTGGGGCCCAATTTCAACCCTTTTCTTGGCACATGTTGGCCCTTTATGGCCAATGTTGCCCCAAATCTGTGCCTGCTTCGGCTCTTCCATCCAGTTTTGACCCAAATCCGGGCAGGTTTTGCTTCTTTGGGTCCGGTTTCAACCCAAATCTGGGCATATTTTGCCTCTCGAGTCCAATTTTGATCCAATCTGGGTTCGCTTGGGCTCTTTGATCCATTTTTGAACCAAAATCCACTGAGGTTTTGCCTCTTTGGGGCAGTTTCGATGCAAATCTGGGCACACTGTGGGCCCTTTGGGCCCAGTTTCAACCCAAATCTAGTCACACATTGGCCCTTTGGGCCTATTTAGAACCAAACCTTGGCATGTTTCACTCCTTATTGCCAGTTTTGACCTAAATCTAAGCACACGTTGGCTCTTTGGGCCAATTTTGGCACAAAATCTGGGCATATTTTGCCTCTTTGGGCCCAGTTTTGGCCCAAATCTGGGCACACGGTGGCACTTAGGTTAATTTTGACCCAAATCTTGGCAGGCTTTGCCTCTTAGAGCCACTTTTGACCCAGATCTCTGCATACTTGGAACCTTTGGGCCCAGTTTCAACCCAAATCTAGGCCCACCTTGGTCATTTTGGACAATTAAGTCCAACATCTGAGCATGTTTGCCTCTTCGGGCCAATTTTGACCCAAATCTAGGGATGTTTCGCCTCTTCAGGCCCAGTTTCAACACAAATCCAGGCACAAGTTGGTTCTTTGGGCCAATTTTACCCCAAATCTCTGCACAGTTTTGCTCTTTTCTCCAGTTTCCCCCCCTCTAACAACATTTATTTCAACAAACCTGAGATGGATTTCTCATTTCCAAACATTTTCCCCCTAAAAATGGGGATATTTTCGTTCCTTACGGACATTTCCAGCAACCCTGGGGACTCTTTTGCACTCTGCGCCCAATTTTGCGGCAATTCTGAGGCGATTTTTGTCATTTTGGCGGCGTTTTTTGTGGGCGTGCGGCCCCACAGGGGATTTTGTGTCACCCTGTGTCACCGTGGGAGCTGGTGCTGGTTGTTGTGCTCATGATCACGGTGACACAAGCGATGACAAAAACTCTGCTCGGGGACGCCCCGTCACCCAGCGGCTCCTTGTTCCCTCTTCCCCTTTTCGCACCAAAAATAGCCATACGTTTTCCTCTCATTACCATTCTTTGCAGCGAATATGGAGATGCTTACCCCTTTATTGGCAATTTTGCGGGGATGTTTTTCTCTTATTGTGGTGATTTTGACCCACATCAGGGGATTCTTTCTCTCTTTGGGCCAGTTTTGACCCAAATCTCGGCATGCTTTGCTTCTTTGGGCCCAGCGTCAAACCAAATCTAGGCACACGTTGACTCTTCGGGCCAATTTTGACCCAAATCTGGGCACGTTTTGATTCTTTGGGCCAATTTTGACCCAAATCTCCACACACTTTCACCCTTCAGGCCCAGTTTCAACCCAAATCTAGGAACACGTCAGTCATTTGGGCCAATTTCAACCCAAATCTGGGCATGTTTTCCCTCTTTGGACAAGTTAGACCCAAATCCTGTGATGTTTTGCCTCTTTGGGCCCAGTTTCAACCCAAATCCAGGTACATGTTGGCCCTTTGGTCAATTTTACCCCAAATCTGGGCCCAGTTTTGCTCTTTGCTCCAATTTTCCCCCCTCTAACACCATTTATTTCAACAAACTTGAGGTGAATTTTTTAATTTCCAACCATTTTCCCCCTGAAAATGGGGATATTTTTGTTCCGTATGGGCATTTCCAGCAACCCCGGGGACGCTCTTGCACTCTGCGCCCATTTTTGCGGGAATTCTGAGGCGATTTTTGTCATTTTGGGGGCGTTTCTTACGGGCGTGCGGCCCCACAGGGGATTTTGTGTCACCCTGTGTCACCGTGGGAGCTAGTGCTAGTGCTGGTTGGTATGCTAATGATCACGGTGACACAAGCGATGACAAAAACTCTGCTCGGGGACGCCCCGTCACCCAGCGGCTCCTTGTTCCCTCTTCCCCTTTTCGCACCAAAAATAGCCATACGTTTTCCTCTCGTTACCATTCTTTGCAGCGAATATGGAGATGCTTACCCCTTTATTGGCAATTTTGCAGGGGTGTTTTTATCTTATTGTGGTGATTTTGACCCACATCAGGGGATTCTTTCCTCTTTGGGCCAGTTTTGACCCAAATCTCGGCATGCTTTGCTTCTTTGGGCCCAGTTTCAACCCAAATCTAGGAACACGTTGGTCATTTTGGACAATTAAGACCCAAATCTGGGCATGTTTTGCCTCTTCGGGACGATTTTGACCCAATCTGGGCTCACTTGGGCTCTTTGATCCATTTTTGAACCAAAATCCACTGAGGTTTTGCCTCTTTGGGCCAGTTTTGACCCTCATCTGGGCCTGCTTTGGCTCTTCCTTCCAGTTTTGATCCAAATCTGGGCACATTTTGCCTCTTTGGGCCAATTTTGACCCAAAATCTGAGCATGTTTTGCCTCTTGGGGCCCATTTCAACCCCAATCTGGGCATGTTTTGCCTCTTTGGGACAATTTAGACCCAAATCCTGTGATGTTTTGCCTCTTCGGGCCCAATTTCAACCTAAATCCAGGCACATGTTGGCCCTTTGGACCAATTTTACCCCAAATCTCTGCACAGATTTGCTCTTTGCTCCAATTTTCCCCCCTCTAACACCATTTATTTCAACAAACTTGAGGTGAAGTTTTTAATTTCCAACCATTTTTCCCACTAACAACGTGGATATTTTTGTTCCTTACGGACATTTCCAGCAACCCCGGGGACGCTCTTGCACTCTGCGCCCATTTTTGCGGCAATTCTGAGGCGATTTTTGTCATTTTTGGCACGTTTCTTATGGGCGTGCGGCCCCACGGGGCATTTTGTGTCACCCTGTGTCACCGTGGGAGCTGTTGCTGGTGCTTATGCTGTTGCTTATCACGGTGACACAGGCGGTGACAAAAACCTCAACCCTTCCTGCCCTAAATATGGGCAGGTTTTACCCATTTGTGCTGGTTTTGCATCAGGTCTGCGGTTGTTTTGCCCTTTGTGGCCTGTTCTGACCCAAATCTGGGCACGTTTCACCCTTTATGGCCAATTTTGGACCAAATCCCGGCAAGTTTTGCCTCTTTGGGCCCATTTTCAAAGCAAATCTGGGCACACATTGACTCTTTGGGCCAGTTTTCACCCAAATCTGGGCGTGTTTTGCTTCCTTGGGCAAATTTTGACCTAAATCTGCGCATGTTTTGCTTGTTTGGGCCCGGTTTCAACCCAAATCCAGGCACACATTGCTTCTTTGGGCCAATTTTACCCCAAATCTCTGCACAGTTTTGCTCTTTACTCCAATTTTTTGTCCTCTAACGCCATTTATTTCAACAAACCTGAGGTGAATTTTTTAATTTCCAACCATTTTCCCCCTGAAAATGGGGATATTTTTGTTCCGTATGGGCATTTCCAGCAACCCCGGGGACGCTCTTGCACTCTGCGCCCATTTTTGCGGGAATTCTGAGGCGATTTTTGTCATTTTGGGGGCGTTTCTTACGGGCGTGCGGCCCCACGGGGGATTTTGTGTCACCCTGTGTCACCGTGGGAGCTGGTGCTGGTGCTGGTTGGGTTTTTATGATCACGGTGACACAAGCGATGACAAAAACTCTGCTCGGGGACGCCCCGTCACCCAGCGGCTCCTTGTTCCCTCTTCCCCTTTTCGCACCAAAAATAGCCATACGTTTTCCTCTCGTTACCATTCTTTGCAGCGAATATGGAGATGCTTACCCCTTTATTGGCAATTTTGCGGGGATGTTTTTATCTTATTGTGGTGATTTTGACCCATATCAGGGGATTCTTTCCCTCTTTGGGCCAGTTTTGATTCAAATCTGGGCATATTTTGCCTCTTTGGGCCCAGCGTCAAACCAAATCTAGGCACACGTTGACTCTTCGGGCCAATTTTGACCCAAATCTGGGCACGTTTTGATTCTTTGGGCCAATTTTGACCCAAATCTGGGCACGTTTTGATTCTTTGGGCCAATTTTGACCCAAATCTCCACACACTTTCACCCTTCAGGCCCAGTTTCCACCCAAATCTAGGAACACGTCAGTCATTTGGGCCCATTTCAACCCAAATCTGGGCATGTTTTCCCTCTTTGGACAAGTTAGACCCAAATCTAGCCATGTTTTGCCTCTTTGGGCCCAGTTTCAACCCAAATCCAGGCACATGTTGGCCCTTTGGTCAATTTTACCCCAAATCTGGGCCCAGTTTTGCTCTTTGCTCCAATTTTCCCCCCTCTAACACCATTTATTTCAACAAACCTGAGGTGAATTTTTTAATTTCCAACCATTTTTCCCACTAACAACGTGGATATTTTTGTTCCTTACGGACATTTCCAGTGACCCCGGGGACGCTCTTGCACTCTGCGCCCATTTTTGCGGCAATTCTGAGGCGATTTTTGTCATTTTGGGGGCGTTTCTTATGGGCGTGCGGCCCCACAGGGGATTTTGTGTCACCCTGTGTCACCGTGGGAGCTGGTGCTAGTGCTGGTTGGTATGCTAATGATCACGGTGACACAAGCGATGACAAAAACTCTGCTCGGGGACGCCCCGTCACCCAGCGGCTCCTTGTTCCCTCTTCCCCTTTTCGCACCAAAAATAGCCATACGTTTTCCTCTCATTACCATTCTTTGCAGCGAATATGGAGATGCTGACCCCTTTATTGGCAATTTTGCAGGGGTGTTTTTATCTTATTTGGGTGATTTTGACCCATATCAGGGGGTTCTTTCCCTCTTTGGGCCAATTTTTCACCCAAATCTGGGCATGTTTTGCCTCTTTCGGCCAATTTTGACCCTTATCTTGGCACTTGTTGGCCCTTTATGGCCAATGTTGCCCCAAATCTGTGCCTGCTTCGGCTCTTCCATCCAGTTTTCACCCAAATCCAGGCAGGTTTTGCCTCTTTGGGTCCAGTTTCAACCCAAAACTGGGCATATTTTGCCTCTCGAGTCCAATTTTGACCCAATCTGGGCTCACTTGGGCTCTTTGATCCATTTTTGAACCAAAATCCACTGAGGTTTTGCCTCTTTGGGCCAGTTTTGACCCTCATCTGGGCCCGCTTTGGCTCTTCCTTCCAGTTTTGATCCAAATCTGGGCACATTTTGCCTCTTTGGGCCTATTTTGACCCAAATCTAGGTATGTTCTGCCTCTTGGGGCCCAGTTTCAACTCAAATCTGGGCACACATTGGGTGTTTGGGCCAATTTTTCACTCAAATCTGGGCACATTTTGCCTCTTTGGGCCAATCTTGACCCAAAATCTGGGCATGTTTTGCTTGTTTGGGCCAATTTTGACCCAAAATCTGGGCATGTTTTGCCTCTTTCGGACAATTTTGACCCGAACCCTGTCATGTTTTGCCTCTTTGGTCCAGTTTTGACCCTAATCTGGGCCCGCTTTGGCTCTTCTGTCCAGTTTTGATCCAAATCTGGGCACATTTTGCCTCTTTGGGCCAATCTTGACCCAAAATCTGAGCACGTTTTGCTTATTTGGGCCAATTTTGACCCAAAATCTGGGCATGCTTTGCCTCTTTGGGCCTATTTTGACCCAAATCTAGGTATGTTTTGCCTCTTGGGGCCCAGTTTCAACTCAAATCTGGGCACACATTGGGCGTTTGGGCCAATTTTTCACCCAAATCTGGGCACGTTTTGCCTCTTTGGGCCAATTTTGACCCAAAATCTGGGCAGGTTTTGCCTCTTTGGGCCAATCTTGACCCAAACCCTGTCATGTTTTGCCTCTTTGGGCCAGGTTTGACCCTAATCTGGGCCCGCTTTGGCTCTTCCTTCCAGTTTTGATCCAAATCTGGGCACATTTAGCCTCTTTGGGCCAATCTTGACCCAAAATCTGAGCACGTTTTGCTTGTTTGGGCCAATTTTGACCCCAAATCTGGGCATGTTTTGCCTCTTTGGGCCTATTTTGACCCAAATCTAGGTATGTTCTGCCTCTTGGGGCCCAGTTTCAACTCAAATCTGGGCACACATTGGGTGTTTGGGCCAATTTTTCACCCAAATCTGGGCACGTTTTGCCTCTTTGGGCCAATTTTTCACCCAAATCTGGGCACGTTTTGCCTCTTTGGTCCAGTTTTGACCCTCATCTGGGCCCGCTTTGGCTCTTCTGTCCAGTTTTGATCCAAATCTGGGCACATTTTACCTCTTTGGGCCAATCTTGACCCAAAATCTGAGCATGTTTTGCTTGTTTGGGCCAATTTTGACCCCAAATCTGGGCATGTTTTGCCTCTTTGGGCCTATTTTGACCCAAATCTAGGTATGTTCTGCCTCTTGGGGCCCAGTTTCAACTCAAATCTGGGCACACATTGGGCGTTTGGGCCAATTTTTCACCCAAATCTGGGCACGTTTTGCCTCTTTGGGCCAATTTTGACCCAAAATCTGGGCAGGTTTTGCCTCTTTGGGCCAATCTTGACCCAAACCCTGTCATGTTTTGCCTCTTTGGTCCAGTTTTGACCCTAATCTGGGCCCGCTTTGGCTCTTCTGTCCAGTTTTGATCCAAATCTGGGCACATTTAGCCTCTTTGGGCCAATCTTGACCCAAAATCTGAGCACGTTTTGCTTGTTTGGGCCAATTTTGACCCCAAATCTGGGCATGTTTTGCCTCTTTCGGACAATTTTGACCCGAACCCTGTCATGTTTTGCCTCTTTGGGCCCAGTTTCCACTCAAATCCAGGCCGCGCCGCTCGCCGCGCCGGCATTTTTGGGTCCGGATCGGTTCAAAAAAAGCACAAAAATCACGAAATCCGCTTCTTTTTTCTTCCTTTTTAATTCTAGGTGCTGCACATCAGGCCAAGCGGGTCTGGCCTGCCCCCTGAGACGCAGTTTTTGTACGCGAGGAGGTGGTTTTTGTAACACGGTGCTGCTGGTAGCATTGACTTGTGGGGCGCAGGAGTCGTCGTCACCGTCTCCTCCGGTAAGTCCTTGTCCCCCACTTATCACCTCGGGGACTAATTTTGGTCGTTTTCACCTCAAAATTTGGGTGGGGAGACATAACGCCCCCCCCACTTTAGCGGCCCAAATGGCCCCGGGCCGGGAAAAATGGTGGGTCTAGGGCAAAATGTTGCGTTTTAGGTCATTTTTTGAGGGGGAAATGTCCATTTTGAGGCGGTTTGAGGTGGAAAAGATGATTTTTGGCGTTTATTTGAGGGCCAGGGTGGGAATTTGATGGTGAAAAATGGGTCAAAAAGCTGATTTGGGGGGTTTTTTTTGAGGGGAAAAATTCACCCTGAGGGGATTTGGTGGCAGATTTGGGCAAAAATAGTCGATTTTAGGGTGGTTTTTTTAAGGAGAAAATTAATTTATAAGTGATAAAAAGGGAGATTGGGCAAAAAAGGTCAATTTTAGGGTCTTTATTTAGGGAGAAAATTGATCCGTAAGTGGTAAAATGGTTGGTTTTGGGCAGAAATGTTGATTTTAGGGTCGATTTTAGGGCAAAAAAATAATTTGGAGGCAATTTAATGGCAGATTTGGGCAGAAATGTTGATTTTAGGGTCGATTTTAGGGCAAAAAAAATAATTTGGAGGCAATTTAATGGCAGATTTGGGCAAAAATGTCGATTTTAGGGTCTTTTTTCTTGGGAAAAATAACTTAAAGGTGGTTTGAAAATCAAAAATTGGTCAAAAATTCAATTTTTATGTCTTTTTCCCAGGGAAAAAGAATCATTTAGAAGTGGTTTGACGGTCAAAAATGGGCCAAAAAGTAATATTTTAGAGTCTTTGATGGCAGAATTTGGAAAAAAAGTTAATTTTAGGGTCTTCTTTTGTGAAAAAAAAATTCTGGGGGCAATTCGGCTGCAAAAATGGTCAAAAAGCCCCTAAGTCTGGCATTTTTAGGTGGTTTTCTTTGAAAAAATGTGAAACTGGGGGGGCAAAATGTCAGATTTTGTTTAAAAATAATGAGATTTAAATGAAAAATCTGACCTGAAATGACAGGCGAAAATTGAGGCTGAAAAATGGTATTTTAGGTCATGTCTCCTTTATTTTTTTGGCCATTTGGGGAGGATTTTGAGTTAAATTTGCTGGTGAAAATCTCTGAATTTGGGCCTCTGTGAATTTGATTGATTTTTGTAGTTTTTATCCCAAATTTTCTCGAAAATTTGGCCTTTTGGGGGCTCTCAGTGGAATTTGGGGAGGTTTAGTCCTGGCTTAAAAAAAATCTTCATTTTTGTAATATTTTTAGGGTGGTTTTAAGGCTTTTTGACAAAGCCGCACATTTTTCTGTCAAAAAACTTTAATTTGATTTTTTTAGGGCTGTTTCAGCAGATATTAGGCCTTAAAAAATTGTATTTGAATTATTTAATAGTTTCTTTTAAATTTATTTAATAATTGATTTTTTTAGCCTTTCACTAATAGGAAATTTCTGAATTAAAACAAAAATTAGATTTTTTTTTTTCCCCCCCAAAATTTGGCTCTTTTCTCACTAATGATCAATTAAATGAATGTTAAATTTTAATCAGGGACTTGAGGAATATTTTTTTTTGCCCTTTTTGGTCCGGTTTTGTGAATTATATAGAAATTTTTTCTCTCAATTTACCATAAACGGCACAAAATTTCCCCGTTAATGGAATTTTTAATTAGTTATCAGTTAATTATCAATATTTCTAATGGGGGAAAAAATCAATTTTGTGGCATTTATTAATTAAATCGAAACTATAATTAAGCTTTTAGAGTATTTAACCCAAAGTCGCACAATAATCTGATTTTTCGCCTTGCGCTGAAAATGGATTTTTTTGCAGAAAATGAGGAGATTAAATTTTTTTCAGGGTTTTTAGGTCAAATTGGAGGTGATTTGTTGTGGGGTTTAATGGGAGGAATTTAAGGAAATTGGTAAAAAACATAGATGTTTTACAAAAATATCTAAAATATATAAATTTGAAATGTATGAATTATAATTAATTATATTAAAATTATTTAAAGTGTTTAAAATAGATTAGAATTAATTTATAATTATAAATTTATAGCAAATGTATATAGTAGATTAAAAATAATTTTAAAATTATAATGATTTTATAATTATAAATTTATAACATATTAGTTTACATAATAGATAAAAATATAATATCTAAAATGTAGTAAATAGAGGAAAATAGAGAAAATTTGAAAACATGAAAGTCTAATAGATTATATATACATTTGTATCATAATATATAAAAATATATTAAAAATTAAGATATTTTAAATTTTAAATTCGCAATTGCAGCGTGACACCAAAAATTGAACGATTTGCCCTGGGGATCATGATAAAAAATGACAAAAATACCAAGTTTTGGCTGTTTTTTAACCATTAGAGCCAAAAAGTTTGCAAGAACCCGAAGGTTGAAAAATATAAAGAAATTAAATTTAAAGTTGTTGTTTTTTTCAGCCCCAAAATGGCCGATTTTCACCCCGCAGGTGGCGGCTCCGCTTGGGTGGTTTTCAGCCCAAAACCGCCCAAAATAACCCAGTTTGGGTTTCGAAAACAACAAGAAACGAGAAGTGGCATTTTTGTCCCAATTCTCCTATTTTTTTTTTTAAAAAAATTTTGCATTTAAAAAAATCAAATTAAACCCAGCCAGGCAGAACCAGCTGAAAACCAGCACCTGGTTTGGGTGAAAAACACGGGGTTTTTTTAGTAAGCAAGGGGAAAACCAGCCAATTTGGGGTGAATTCAGGCGGTTTCAGGCAATTTTTCAGCCCAACGGTTATTGAGAAATTTCTCGATATGGATGAAAAAATTCAGCTTAAAAATGGATCGAGTATCAAATCGATTAAATAGATTTTTGAGGAAATCTCGATACATTTTAATAGATAAAAATTGTTTTTTTAAAATCTTGATAGATTTTAATAGATTAAAAATATTATTTAAATCTCGATAGATCTTAATAGATAGAAAATCTATATTTTAAGAATATTGGATTGATTTTAATAGATAAAAAATACAATTTAAAAAATATTTATAGATTTTAATACATATAAAATGATGGTTTTATAATATTGATAGATTTTAGTAGATAGAAAAATATATTTTAACAATGTTTATAGAATTTAATAGATAGAAAATTCAATTTAAAAATATTTATAGATTTTAATAAATAGAAAAATATATTTAAAAAATATTCATAGATTTAATAGATAAAAGTTATATTTTAACATTATTGATAGGTACTGGTATATTAATAGATATTAATCTATTGATATCAATATCTTAATATATTGGTATTAACATGATTAATTAATATATTGATATTAATCTATTAATCTAGAGTTATTAAATTTTAAATAGATACATTTATATTAATTAAATTGATCAAATTATATTAAATAAATTACATTTTAAAATTTATATTAAATAAACGGCCCTAAAACTTATTAATATTAATTAACTCTTATTGATCTCAATCTGTATAATCCATATAGTCCTGATCAATTCATAGATTTATTAGTCAAACTAATCTATTTAATAATTTAGTTAATCTATTTTCTAGCCCAATTAATCTGTTATATTAGTGCAATTAATCTAATCTACTTATTAGCCCAATTAATCTAATATATTTGCGCAATTAATCTAAGTAATCTATTTATTAATCCAATTAATCTAATTAATACGTTTATTAGTTCAATTAATCTAATATATTAGTCCAATTAATTTATTTAATACATTTATTAGTCCAATTAATCTAATTAATGAGGTGCCTTTGGCTTTTCAACCTTTATCAAGAACCCGTTACCAGGACCCTATTAATTAATAACCACCGCTAATTACCCCCGGGGCATTTAATTAAGTTTTTGGCATCTGCCGAGTGGTTTAATTAATTAATTTGGGGGATTTAATTAATTATTTCGGGAATTTAATTGATTTTGTGGATTTAATTAACGGGATTTTAATGAGATTTGGGGTCGAGCGAGGGGTGGTTGGGAGTTAATGAGCAGCGCTAGTTAGGGGCCTAATTAGGACTGGTTCACAGGTGTGGGTTCACTAATTAGAGTAATTAAGGGGGTTAATTGGTTCCCAAGGGGCAGCTGGGCTGGTACTGGTCTGTGCTGGGCTGGTACTGGTTTGTACTGGGCTGTACTGGGCTGTACTGGTTTGTACTGGGCTGGTACTGGTTTGTACTGGGCTGTACTGGGCTGTACTGGTCCAGTGCTGGGCAGTACTGGTCTGTACTGGGCCGGTACTAGTTTGTACTGGACTGTACTGGTCTGTACTGGTTTGTACTGGGCTGGTACTGGTTTGTACTGGGCTGTACTGGTCCAGTACTGGGCAGTACTGGTCTGTACTGGGCTGGTACTAGTTTGTACTGGACTGTACTGGTCTGTACTGGGCTGGTACTGGTCTGTACTGGGCTGTACTGTCCAGTACTGGTCCAGTGCTGGGCAGTACTGGACTGTACTGGTCTGTACTGGTTTGTACTGGGCTGGTACTGGTTTGTACTGGGCTGTACCGTCCAGTACTGGTCCAGTGCTGGGCAGTACTGGTTTGTACTGGTCTGTACTGGGCTGGTACTAGTTTGTACTGGTCTGTACTGGTTTGTACTGGGCTGGTACTGGTTTGTACTGGGCTGTACTGTCCAGTACTGGTCCAGTGCTGGTACTAGTTTGTACTAGACTGTACTGGTCTGGACTGGACTGTACTGGTTTGTACTGAGCTGTACTGGTCCAGTGCTGGGCAGTACTGGACTGTACTGGTCTGTACTGGTTTGTATTGGGCTGGTACTGGTTTGTACTGGGCTGTACTGTCCAGTACTGGTCCAGTGCTGGGCAGTACTGGACTGTACTGGTCTGTACTGGTTTGTACTGGGCTGGTACTGGTTTGTACTGGGCTGTACTGTCCAGTACTGGTCCAGTGCTGGGCAGTACTGGACTGTACTGGTCTGTACTGGTTTGTACTGGGCTGGTACTGGTTTGTACTGGACTGTACTGGGCTGTACTGGTCCAGTGCTGGGCAGTACTGGACTGTACTGGACTGTACTGGTCTGTACTGGGCTGGTACTGGTTTGTACTGGGCTGTACCGTCCAGTACTGGTCCAGTGCTGGGCAGTACTGGACTGTACTGGTCTGTACTGGTTTGTACTGGGCTGGTACTGGTTTGTACTGGGCTGTACTGGGCTGTACTGGTCCAGTGCTGGGCAGTACTGGTCTGTACTGGGCTGGTACTAGTTTGTACTGGACTGTACTGGTCTGTACTGGTTTGTACTGGGCTGGTACTGGTTTGTACTGGACTGTACTGGGCTGTACTGGTCCAGTGCTGGGCAGTACTGGACTGTACTGCTCTGTACTGGTTTGTACTGGGCTGGTACTGGTTTGTACTGCCCAGTACTGGTCCAGTACTGGGCAGCACTGGTTTGTACTGGTCTGTACTGGGCCGGTACTAGTTTGCACTAGTTTGTACTGCTCTGTACTGGTTTGTACTGGGCTGTACTGGGCTGTACTGGTCCAGTACTGGGCAGTACTGGTTTGTACTGGTCTGTACTGGGCCAGTACTAGTTTGTACTGGACTGTACTGGTTTGTACTGGGCTGGTACTGGTTTGTACTGGGCTGTGCTGGTCCAGGACTGGGCAGTACTGGTTTGTACTGCTCTGTAGTGGGCTGGTACTGGACTGTACTGGTTTTTACTGCACTTTACTGGTTTGTACTGGGCTGGTACTGGTCTAAACTGGTTCTGAAGGGGCAGCTATGGGGCAGCTGGTCTGGTACTGGGCAGTACTGGTTTGTACTGATCCAGTACTGGTCTGGTACTGGGCTGTACTGGTTTTTACTGCGCTTTACTGCTCTGTACTGGTTTAAACTGGTCTAAACTGGTTCTGAAGGGGTAGCTATGGGGCAACTGGTCTGCTGCTGGTACCAGTCTGTACTGGTATGTACTAGTCTGTACTGGTCTGGTACTAGTCTGGTACTGGTACCAGTTTGTACTGGTCTGTACTGGTCTGGGGCAGCTGGTACTGGTCCGGTACGGGCCCCAGTTTGTGCTGGCCTGTACTGGTCCCAGTTTGTACTGGCTCTGTACTGGTCTGTACTGGTCTGGGGCAGCTGGTACTGGTTCCAGTTTTAGCTGGTTCTGTACTGGCCAATACTCATCTGTACTGGTCTGTACTGGTCTGTACTGGTCTGTACTGGTCTGTATTGGTGTGGGGAGCCAGTACTGGTCCCAGTTTTTACTGGTCCGTACTGGTTCTGTACTAGTCTGTTACTGGTCTAGTACTGGTTTACTACTGGTCAGGGGCAGCCGGTACTGGTCCAGTACTCGTCCCTGTTTGTACGGGTCTGGTACTGGTTTGTACTGGTCAGGGGCAGCTGGTACTTGTCTCAGTTTGTACTGGTCTGTACTGGTCTGTACTGGTCTGGGGCAGCTGGTACTGGTCCCAGTTTGTGCTGGTCTGTACTGGTCCGTACTGGTTCACACTTGTCCATACTTATCTCTACTGGTCCTTACTGGTCTGGGGCAGATGGTACTGGTCCAGTACTGACACAAGTTTGTACTGGTTCTGTACTGGTCTGGGGCAGACAGTACTGGTCCCAGTTTGTACTGGTCGGTACTGATCTGTACTGGTTCATACTGGCCTGTACTGGCCTGTACTTGTCTGGTACTGGTCGGTACTGGTACCAGTTCTTACTGGTCTGTACTGGTCTGTACTGGTCCTGGTCTGCACAGGTGCATACTGGTCTGGTACTGGTCTGGGGCAGCTGGAACTGGTCCCAGTCTGTACTGGTCCATACTGGTCTGAGGCAGCCAATACTCATCTGGCACTGGTCCCAGTTTGTACTGGTCCATACTGGTCTGTACTCCTTGCCCATTTTACACCAAACCCACTTTTTTTTGCCCCAAAATGCCATATTTTCCCCCAAAAATGTGGATTTTTTTTTCACCAACTCCCATTTTTCCCAATCCCACCTGTTTTTCCCCCATTCCAGCCCCTGCCAGTGCCCCCGGCTGCTTCTGCTGGGACTGGTCTGTACTGGTCTGTACTAGTTCTGTACTGGTTCTGGTACTGGAACCAGTTTGCACTGGTCTGTACTGGTCGGGTACTGCTCTGTACTGGTCTGGTACTGGTCCCAGTTTGTACTGGTTCTGTACTGGTCCTAGTGTGTACTGGTCCTTACTGGTTCATACTTGTCTGTACTGGTCTGTAATGGCTTGTACGTGTCCGGTACTGGTCCTTACTGGTCTGGTACTGGTCCCAGTTTATACTGGTCCATACTCGGCCATTTTACACTGAAACCAGAGAGTTTTTTGCCCCAAACTGACACTTTCCCCCCCAAACTATTGTTAGAATTATTCTTATTCCCATTTTCCCCAAACCTGCTCATTTTCTCCCCATTTTTCCCCCCGTTCCAGCCCGCGCCAGCGCCCCCCAGCTGCTCCCGCTGTCCCCGTGCTGGTCTCCGTCCCCGGCCCAGTACTCGGTGGGCTGTCTGGCCTTGGACTTTGTCCCCAATGACGTCACCTTCACCTGGACCAGCAACGTCACCAATGGTGCCGTCACCACCGGTGTCACCACCCACCGCAGTGTCACCCGCGCCGTGTCCCACCTGGTGCGCCCCCTGCTGGAGGGGAAGGGGCAGCAGCCGTTCATCTGCACCGCGCGTCACACCACGGGGACACAGAGAGTCTGGGTGACCAACCACGGTGAGTGGCACCCAGCGGCACCTCCGGTGTCACCTCCCAGTGTCATGTCCCATTGTCACCTCCTGGTGTCATGTCCTGGTGTCACCTCTCCATGTCATGTCCCGTTGTCACCTCCCAGGGTCATGTCCTGGTGTCATCTCTCCGTGTCATGTCCCGTTGTCACCTCCCAGTGTCACCTCCTGGTGTCATGTCCTGGTGTCATGTCCTGGTGTCATCTCTCCATGTCATGTCCCGTTGTCACCTCCCAGTGTCACCTCCTGGTGTCATGTCCTGGTGTCACCTCTCCATGTCATGTCCTGTTGTCACATCCCAGTGTCATGTTCCAATGTCATGTCCTGGTGTCACCTCCCCATGTCACGTCCTTGTGTCATGTCCCAGTGTCACCTCCCTGTGTCACATCTCATTGTCACATCCCGGTGTCATGACCCAGTGTCATGACCCAGTGTCACCTCCTGGTGTCACCTCCCCATGTCACAGCCCAGTGTCATATCCCATTGTCACCTCCTGGTGTCACCTCCCAGTGTCATGTTCCAATGTCATGTCCTGGTGTCACCTCCCTGTGTCACAACCCAGTGTCACATCCTTGTGTCATGTCCCAGTGTCACCTCCCTGTGTCACATCTCATTGTCACATCCTGGTGTCATGACCCGGTGTCACCTCCCCACGTCACAGCCCAGTGCCATGTCCCATTGTCACCTCCCTGTGTCACCTCCTGGTGTCACCACCGCAGTGTCACGTCCTAATGTCACCTCTCTGGGTCACATCCTTGTGTCATGTCCCTGTGTTACCTCCCCGTGTCACCTCCTGGTGTCACATCCTCGTGTCACGTCCCGGTGTCATGTCCCCGTGTCATCTCCCTGTGTCACCTGTGTCACACCATCTCAGTGTCACCTCCCACTGTGACAGCCCAGTGTCATCTCCCCGTGTCACACCCCAGTGTCACCTCCTGGTGTCACCTCCCCATGTCACATCCCTGTCATATCCCAGTGTCACCTCCCCATGTCACGTCCCCATGTCCCCACCTCATGTCACCCCCTGATGTCACCTCCCGTTGTCCCCTCCCATTGTCCCCCCCGTTGTCACCCTCCTGTGCCACCGCACTGTCCCCCACCTTGTCCCTTCTCTTACCCCCCCCACTCACCCCTTTTCTTTTTGTCCCCAACAGACCCCACCCACACCACCCCTTCCGTCCCCACCGTCCCCTTCGTCCCCATCGTCACCCTCTACCCCCCGTCCCGCGAGGACTTCCAGGGTCCTTTCCGCAACGCCACCGTCCTTTGTCACATCTGGGGCCACCGCATCTCCCCGGCCACCGTCCGTTGGCTCCGCGACGGCACCGCCCTCGTCACCGGCGTCACCACCGACCCCTCGGTGCCCTCGGGCGCCGCCTACGTCACCACCAGCCGCGCCAGCGTCACCGAGGCCGAGTGGGACGCGGGGACTGTCTACACGTGTCAGGTCGGGGACGAGCTGAGGAACACGAGCAAAGGGATGGAGTGCGGATGTAAGTGACGATTTGGGGACAACGGGGACGTGGGTTTGGGGGGAAACCACCTCAAAGGTCTGGGGGATCCCATCTGGGACGTCAACCCTGAGGTTTGGGGACAATGGGATGTCGTTTTGGGGGAAGCGACCCAAAATGGACATCGTTTTGGGGGGAAACCACCACAAAGTTCCAGGGGATCCCATCTGGGACATCAGCCATGAGTTTTGGGGACAACGGGGACGTTGTTTTGGGAGAAAGCACCTCAGAGTTCCAGGGGATCCCATCTGGGACATCAACCATGAGTTTTGGGGACAATTTGGGGACAACAGGGACGTTGTTTTGGGAGAAAAAACCTCAGAGTTCTAGGGGATCCCATCTGGGACGTCAGCCATGAGTTTTGGGGACAATGGGACAATTTGGGGACAACGGGGATGTCATTTTGGGCGGAACCACCCCAAGGTTCTGGGGGATCCCATGCGGGACATCAACCATGAGTTTTGGGGACAATGGAATAATTCGAGGACAACGAGAACGTTGTTTTGGGGGAAAACCACCCCAAATGAGCATCAGTTCTAGGGGATCCCATCTGGGACGTCAACCATGAGTTTTGGGGAAAATGAGACGTCGTTTTGGGGGGAAACCACCCCAAACAACCACCACATCTTCTCGTAGATGAACCGCCCAATCCCGGCGGCGACGAAATCATCGTCCGCGCCGTCCCCCCGCGATTCGCCGACATCTTCAAGGACCAATCGGCCAAGTTGACGTGCCAGGTCCTCAACCTCCCCGCCGTCCAGGGATTGGTCATCTCCTGGTGGAAGGAAACGGGTGACCAATTGGAAACCAAGATGTCCAATCAGATCCTCCAACCCAATGGGCTCTTCACGGTGGAGGGCGTGGCCACCGTCTGCACCGACGAATGGGACGCTGGCAACGTCTACACCTGCAATGTCACCCACCCCGAGCTGCTCTTCCCCACGCAGGTCACTCTGCAGAAGACGCCGGGTGAGTTTTTCGGGGGGGGAAATTTGGGGAAATCAGAGCAATTACGTCAACGTTGAATTTTGCAAAATTTGAGGAAATCGCTGCGATTGCACCAGCTTTTATTTTTGGGGTTGCTTCGGCTTTTCTTTTTGCAAAATTAGGGGGAATTGATGCAATTGCATCAACATTTCTTGTGCAAAATTTGGGAAAATTGGTGCGAGTGCATCACAGTTTGTTTTTGCAAAATTAGGGAAAATTGGTGCGATTGTACCAATGTTTAATTTTGGAAAATAAGGGGGAACTGGTGTGATTGCATCATCATTTATTTTTGCAGTTGCATCGACTTCTGTTTTTGCAAAATTGGGGAGAATTGATGCAATTGCGTCATCGTTTATTTTTGCCATTGCATGAATTTTTGCAAAACCACGATTCAGAGATGCAAACGCACCAATTATTTTGCAAAACTCGGATGAATTAATCGAATTTCCCCGTTTCTTTCACAAAATCATGAAAAAGCAATGCAATTTCCCCATTTCTTTTGCCAAATTGTGAAAAAACAGCACAATTTCCCTGTTTCTTTTTGCAAAATCGTGAAAATCAGCCACAATTTCCCTGTTCCTTTTGCAAAATAGTGAAAAACTAATGCAATTTCCCCGTGAATTTTGCAAAATGGAGGAAAACTGATCCTATTCCTCCATTTCTTTTGCAAAATTCCGAGGAAACAATCCAATTCCAGAGATTATTTTTGCAAAATCAAGTTTCAGAGATGAAATCACCCTGATTATTGTGCAAAATTGAGAAAAACAGATACAATCGCGCTGATTATTTTGCAAAATTGTGAAAAATGGGTACAACCACCTCAATTATTTTGCAAATTCGAGAAAATCAGATTCACTTGCACTAAATATTTCACAAAATCTGGAGGAAATAATTGAATTGCGCACCAAAACCACCCGCAATTTCCCTGTTTCTTTTGCAAAATTCAGATAAAATAATGCAATTCCACCGTGAATTTTTGCAAAATCACGATTCAGAGCTACGTTTTCCCTGTTTCTTTTGCAAAATTGAGAAAACCAGCTGCAATTCCCCCGTTTCTTTTGCAAAATTGAGGAAAACAGATACAATCGCCCCAAATATTTTGTGAGATTCCGAGAAAAGCAGGTACCATTGCCTCGATTATTTTGCAAAATCGAAAAAATACAGACACAATCTCACCATATATTTTGCAAAATTAGAAAAAAAAATAGACACAATCTCACTACGTATTTCGCGATATTCCGAGAAAATTGTTGAACTCCGCCGCGAATTTTTGTGAAATCGCTGAAACCGGCCACAATTTCCCCATTTTTTTTTTTTTTGCCGATTTGACTGAATTTTGCTCTTTCCGCCCCCCCCGCAGCGCACGACGCCCGGGCCCCCTCGCTCTACATCCTCCCCCCGCCGCCCGAGCAGGTTTCCCTGCACGAAAGCGTCACTGTCACCTGCTTGGTGACCGATTTCAACCCCCCGGACCTGCTGGTTCGATGGCTGCGCAACGGGGACCCGCTGGATCCTGCCCGCTACGTCACCTTCCCCCCGGTCCCAGCCAATCAGGGCGCTCCGGGGAGCGCCTACGTCACCTACAGCGCCCTGAGGGTGACAAGTGACGACTGGGGGGCAGGAAACATCTTCACGTGCCTGGTGGGACACGAGCGGCTGCCCCTGCGACTCGCCCAGAAATCCGTGGACAGAAACTCCGGTAAAGCCACGGCCGTCAACGTCTCGCTCGTCCTGGCTGACTCCACCGCCGCTTGTTACTGAATTCGGGGCTTTTCACCCCCAAAAAATCTGAATATAAGTGGGGGGCGGGGGGAGGGAAATGGGGCGTTTAAAGGTGGAGGCGGTGGAAGCAAAGGAAAACAATAAAAATGCGAAAAAATGAGGTGGATCTCTAAAAAATCGGGGGGGGGTTTTTGAAAAAGGCGGCGCGCTTTTGGAAAACACGGTGCGCTTTTGAAAGACGTGATGGGTGTGGGAAAATATGATGGATTTTTAAAAATGTGATGGATTTTTAAAAATATGATGGATTTTTAAAAATATGATGGATTTTTAAAATTTGGATTTTTTAAAATATGATGGATTTTTAAAATTTGGATTTTTTAAAATATGATGGATTTTTTAAAATATGATGGATTTTTAAAAATATGATGGATTTTTTAAAATATGATGGATTTTTAAAAATATGATGGATTTTTTAAAATATGATGGATTTTTAAAAATATGATGGATTTTTTAAAATATGATGGATTTTTAAAATTTGGATTTTTTAAATAGGATGGATTTTTTAAAATATTATTTTTAAAATATTAATTTTAAAAAATTCTTAAAATATTAACTTAAAATATTTTTAAAATATTAATACTACATATTTTAAAAATATTAATTTTAAATATTTTAAAATATCAATTTTTAAAAATTCTTAAAATATTAATTTTGAAAAAGACAACAAATTTTCGAAAAGCACAGCGGGTTTTTTAAAAATGCGAGTTTTCAAAAGCACAATGAATTTTTCAAAAAACACGAGGAATTTTTTAAAAAAAACACGATGAATTTTAAAAAATGGGATAAGTCCTTAAAAAACCCCAAGGAATTTTCAAAAAGCCTGGCGAATTTTCAAAACACTTGAGTTTTCTGAAAACGCCAAGAAATTTTGAGATAACATGATGAATTTTCAAATAACACGATGAATTAAAAAAAAAAACACAAGGAATTTTCAAGAAACACAATGGATTTTTTAAAAAAGATGACTTTAAAAAAAAATGTGATGGATTTTAAAAAAATACAGTGAGTTTTCAAAAACCCCAAAGAATTTTCCAAAAAAATGATGGATTTTTTAGAACACACATATTTTTCTAAAACTCCCGAGGGATTTTCAAAAAAACATGCGGAATTTCTAGAAAATGGCAACGAATTTTTAAAAAATGCAATGAATTTTCTGGAAATAACCCCCCCCCCCCCACAATGGATTTTCTTGAAAGCACAAAAAAAAAAAAAAAACCAAAAAAAAGCAATAAAATGAAATTTTGATGAAAAAACGCCCCATTTTTGCTTTGGGGGGATTGGGCAGCACATTCCGGGCTGTTTTTTTTAATTTAAAAAAATGGGATTTTATTGATAAAAAGTGGGGGGAGCAGCTGGCGTTGGGGTGTTTCGATGCATTTGCAGCGGTTTGGGGGATTTTCACTCCAAAATTAGGGATTTGTACCCCAAAATTTTCTAATTTTGCCCCCAAAATCTGGGGTATGAACCCCAAGAAATGGAATTTTTACTCCAAAATCCATGATTTTTACCCCAAAATTTGAAAATGAGGCCTGGAAACTACCCGAATTTTGGTGGGGAAAAAAGGGGGACCCCCCCTGGAAGAGGGGTTTTTGGGGCTAAAACTGGCGATTTAGGGGGCGGACGACAAGGAATTGGGGGGGGAGGGCGGCTGCAGGTCTGGATTTGGGGGTAAAAATCCTGGATTCGGGGGTAAAAAATCCCAAATTTGGGGGGTAAAAAAAAATCCATTTGGGGGGGGTATGAACCCCAGATTTCGAGGGAAAAATCCAGGATTTGGGGGTAAAATATCCCAAATTTGGGGTACAAATCCTGGATTTTGAGGTGTGCCCCCCCCAATTTTGGGGTAAAACCTGCAGATTTTGAGGTAAAAATCCAGGATTTTGGGCTAAATCCCCCCCCATTTTGGGGGTGTGCACTTCATGTTTTGCAGTAAAACCTCCAGATTTGGGGTTAAAAATCATTTTTTGGGGGGGTAAAAATCCCATTTCTCGGGGTGCGCACCTCAAATTTTGCGGATAAACCCCCCAGATTTTGTTTAGAAATGCCTGATTTTGAGGTAAAACTCCAGGATTTGGGGGTAAAAGCTCCATTTTGGGGGGTGTGCACCTCAGATTTTGTAGTAAACCCACCAGATTTGGGTTAAAAATCATTATTTTGGGGGTAAAAATCCAGAATTTTGGGCCTAAACTGGGCCCTTGAATGCAATTTCCTCCTATTTTTGACACCAAAACAGCCCCAAATTGACCCCAAAATGCCACAAATTGCCCCCAAAAACGCTTGAGTATGTCCCCCGCTTCGTACCCCAGGGTGTTAACTTGCTATTTTTGTGGTTTTTCTCCCAAAAATAGCGGTTTTGGATGATGTCACGGAGGCCGAACAGGACGATCTCCATGAACTTTGGGCCACGGCCTCGACCTTCATCGTCCTCTTCATCCTCAGCCTCTTCTACAGCGCGACCGTCACCCTCATCAAGGTGCCCAAAACCCCCACGTTTCACCCCAAAAATCCCCTGGCCCCAAAGCCCCCATTTTCCCCCCTAAACCCCTGATTTTTGCCCAAAACCCACGATTTTTTTGCCCCCAAATTCATATTTTATGCCCCGCAAGCCCCTTTATTTCCACGCAAAACCCCTATTTTTTCCCCTCCCTTTTTCAAAAAGTCCCATTTTCCCCCCATCCTGCCCAAAATTCCTTATTTCTTCACCCAAAATCCCTTATTTTTTTTCCCCCAAATCCCTATTTTTTTCCCCAAAATCCTTATTAACCAATAAATCCCTTTTTTTTCCCCAATTTCAGGTCAAATAACCCAAATCCCTACTCGAAGACGCTGCCGGAAATCGCCAGAATCATTTGGAATTTATTGGCATTTTTGGTAATTTGTCAGAATTTAACGGAATTCAACTGAATTTATTGGTAATGTTTGTAATTTTTTTGTATGTCTTTGTATCTGTTGTAATTTTTTCTTGTACTTTCTTCCATTTCTTCAGAATCGGGGCGGGGGGAGTTTCCTGGAATTCTCTCCTCCCCCTTGTAAATATTTTCCGTCCTCACAATAAAAATTTCCCGGTTTTCCCTGGTTTTCCGTCTCGAGATCTTCACTCAGCTCCGACGCTTTCCGTCTGTGATTCCGTCCTCCACCGTGAGCCCCTTCCCTCCCGTTTCCAGACCCTCCCGCCATGTCGTGTTGGGAACTGGGGCACGTTTGGGGACCCGGTTTGGGGACGTTGGGGCTCAGGACCAGCGCCCGTCTCACCACCAGCTCCACCAGTACCAGCACCAGCACGTTTGACCCATTAACAGGGTCTGAGGATGGAGGGAGCAACTGGAAATGGAGGAAAGTTCCCAAAATGGAGGGAGAGCCTCAAGATGGAGGAGACGGGGCCTCGAGATGGAGGAGAAAGGGCCTCAAGATGGAGGAGAAAGGGGCCTCAAGAAGGGGCCTCAAGATGGAGGAGAAGGGGCCTCAAGATGGAGGAGACGGGGCCTCAAGATGGAGGAGAAAGGGCCTCAAGATGGAGGAGAAGGGGCCTCAAGATGGAGGAGACGGGGCCTCAAGATGGAGGAGAAAGGGCCTCAAGATGGAGGAGAAGGGGCCTCAAGATGGAGGAGAAGGGGCCTCAAGATGGAGGAGACGGGGCATCAAGATGGAGGAGAAGGGGCCTCAAGATGGAGGAGAAGGGGCCTCAAGATGGAGGAGACGGGGCCTCAAGATGGAGGAGATGGGGCCTCAAGATGGAGGAGAAAAGGCCTCAAGATGGAGGAGACGGGGCCTCAAGATGGAGGAGAAAGGGCCTCAAGATGGAGGAGAAAGGGCCTCAAGATGGAGGAGACAGGGCCTCAAGATGGAGGAGAAGGGGCCTCAAGATGGAGGAGAAAGGGCCTCAAGATGGAGGAGAAGGGGCCTCAAGATGGAGGAGACGGGGCCTCAAGATGGAGGAGAAGGGGCCTCAAGATGGAGGAGAAGGGGCCTCAAGATGGAGGAGAAGGGGCCTCAAGATGGAGGAGAAGGGGCCTCAAGATGGAGGAGAAAGGGCCTCAAGATGGAGGAGAAAGGGCCTCAAGATGGAGGAGAAAGGGCCTCAAGATGGAGGAGACGGGGCCTCAAGATGGAGGAGAAAGGGCCTCAAGATGGAGGAGAAGGGGCCTCAAGATGGAGGAGAAGGGGCCTCAAGATGGAGGAGACGGGGCCTCAAGATGGAGGAGAAGGGGCCTCAAGATGGAGGAGACGGGGCCTCAAGATGGAGGAGAAGTGGCCTCAAGATGGAGGAGAAGGGGCCTCAAGATGGAGGAGACGGGGCCTCAAGATGGAGGAGACGGGGCCTCAAGATGGAGGAGAAAGGGCCCCAAGATGGAGGGAAGAGCTTGAATGGAAGGAGAGCCTCAAGATGGCGGAAGGGCCTCAAGATAAAGGATCAAAAAACAGAGGGAGGAGCTTAAAATGGAGGGAAGGTGCCAAGATGGAGAAAGGGTCTCGAGATGGAGGATCCCAATGCATTCCAGGCCCTTGATCTCCCCCGTGTTGGGACCCTCGCTCCATCCTGAGATCCCCCATCTCGAGACCTTCCACCAGCACGGCACCCTCCATCTCGAGGCCCTCCCTCATTTTGAGACCTTCCGTTCCAAGTTCTTCCCTCCACGTTCAGCTCTTCCCGCCATCTTGAGCTCCTCCATGTTGAGAGGCCTCCTACCATGTTGGGACCTCCCGTCCATCTTGAGACCTTCCCGCCATCCTGAGACCTTCCCTCCATCTTGAGACCTTCCCGCCATCTTGAGACCTTCCCGCCATCTTGAGACCTTCCCGCCATCTTGAGACCTTCCTGCCATCTTGAGACCTTCCCGCCATCTTGAGACCTTCCCTCCATCTTGAGACCTTCCTGCCATCTTGAGACCTTCCCGCCATCTTGAGACCTTCCTGCCATCTTGAGACCTTCCTGCCATCTTGAGACCTTCCCGCCATCTTGAGACCTTCCCACCATCTTGAGACCTTCCTGCCATCTTGAGACCTTCCCGCCATCTTGAGACCTTCCCGCCATCTTGAGACCTTCCTGCCATCTTGAGACCTTCCTGCCATCTTGAGACCTTCCCGCCATCTTGAGACCTTCCCGCCATCCTGAGACCTTCCCGCCATGTTGAGACCTTCCTGCCATCTTGAGCTCCTCCATGTTGAGAGGCCTCCTACCATTTTGGGACCTCCCGTCCATCTTGAGACCTTCCCTCCACCTTGAGCTCCTCCATGTTGAGACCCCTCCTTCCATTTTAGGACCTTCCCTCCACCTTGAGCTCCTCCACCTCAAAACCCTTCTGCCACCGGGAGCTCCTCCACCTCAAGACCTTCCCTCCATTTCGAGGCCCTTCTTCCCTGCTCAGCTCCTCCCTCCACCTTGAGCCCCTTCCCTCCCATTTCCAGACGCTCCCACCATTTCCTGCTGGGAACTGGGGCACGTTTGGGGACCCAGTTTGGGGACGTTGGGCTCGGCGCCACCGGCAGCATCAGCAGCACCAGCAGCTTTGGCGCAGGAATAAGTGGCCGTGTCCTCGGTCTTGAGGCTGCTCATCTGCAGCGTCACCAGCTCTGGCCATCGTCCCTTGTTCTGGTGGCCCCAAATCTTGACCAACGGCGCGTAGAAGGTGCTACCACCACCTTTATTAATACCCGCGACGTATTCGAGCCCCTTCCCGGTTGCCTGTCGCATCCATCCCATGTCGAAGCTGCTGAAGGTGAAGCCCGAGCCCTTGCAAACGAGTCGCAGGGACCCCCCGGGGCCACGAGGCCGCCCCCGGACTCCACCAGCTCCGTGGCCGCCCAGCTCCACCTTCCCCTTCAGCAGCTCCGCCACGTTCTGGGCGCGACAGGCGCCCAACGAGGGGCTCCGATATATCACGGGTGTTGGTTTCACTGGTGGTAGCACCAGATACACGTCGTCCGTGCAGGGCCGTGTCCCCACGGCCGGGGACAACGGGCAGAGCTGGTGACGCTGCCGATGAGCAGCCTCAAGACCGAGGACACGGCCGCTTCTTCCTGCGCCAAAGCTGCTGGTGGTGCTGGTGCCGGCGGGGCTGGCAGTACTGGTGCTGGATACATGGCACCGACCCCGTCATCGTGGCCCCAGCGTCCCTGCTCCATGTCCCCAGGTCGTCCCCAACCCCTGAGCCGAGGCCAGAACCTCCCCCAACCCACCCCCCGAGCCCCCGACCTTCATCCCAAACCCCTCACACCAACCCCGGGGCAGCCACAGGGACCCTAAGTCCCCTCCTTTTGCCCCAAATCCCCTCCTTTTGCCCCAAATCCCCTCCTTTTGCCCCAAACCCCCTCCTTTTGCCCCAAATCCCCTCCTTTTGCCCCAAACCCCCTCCTTTTGCCCCAAATCCCCTCCTTATGCCCCAAATCCCCTCCTTTTGCCCCAAATCCCCTCCTTTTGCCCCAAATCCCCTCCTTTTGCCCCAAACCCCCTCCTTTTGCCCCAAATCCCCTCCTTTTGCCCCAAATCCCGCCTTTTGCCCCAAATCCCCTCCTTTTGCCCCAAATCTCCTCCTTTTGCCCCAAACCCCCGCCTTTTGCCCCAAACCCCCGCCTTTTGCCCCAAATCTCCGCCTTTTGCCCCAAACCCCCTCCTTTTGCCCCAAACCCCCTCCTTTTGCCCCGCAGCCCCGTCTCTGTCCCAGCAGCACCAGTCCCAGCCCTGGCAGCTCCGCAGCCTCAACTTCTGCCCCATGAAGGCTCTTGCGCCTAAGGGTCCAGGCTCAGCTCAAGGCTCCAGGCCGGGTCTAAGGGCTCTGGGCCGGGCTCAGAGATTGGGAACGATTTGGGGACCCAGCGCGGGGACGCTGGGGACATGGTGGCGGGGTTGACGCCGGCAGCATCATAAGCAGAACCAGCACCAGTATCTTTGGCGCGGGAATAAGCGGCCGCGTTCCTGGTCCGCGAGGTCCATGGGCAGCGTCGCCGGCTCTGGCCGTTGTCCCTGGCCGTGGGGACGCGGCCCCGCACCGGTGGCGCGTACCCGGTGCCACCAGCGGCGTAACCAGCAAACGAGTGACATTTTTGGGAGAGAAAGACCCGTTTATTGGAGGAAACACGCTTTTTTTTTGGGGGGGGGGGAAAAAAACCCCGCTCGTTAGGGCCCGGTTTTGGGGGAAACACTTGATTTTGGGGAGAAAATGATTTTTTCGAGGAAAAAAAAAAACAATTATAGGGCCCGTTATTTGGGGGAAAACACGCGGTTTGGGGGGGAAACAATTTGGGGGTAGCACCCAATTTGGGGCTGGTTTTTTTGGGGAGCACCCATTTTTGGGGAGGTAAATGGGGCACCCCAAGGAACCCCAGGGAGCCCCAAAATTTCCCTTGGGCACCCAAGAGCACCCGGGGGACCCCAAAACCCCCGGGGGACCCCAAACCCCCTCTCTGCACCCCAAGGGTCCCATGGGCACCCCGAAATCCCAGCCGCACCCATGGGCACCCCAAAACCCCCCTGGGCACGCCAAGAGCGACTTAATTGCACCCAGGGACACCCCAAAACCCTTGTTTGCACCCCAAGAGCACCCAGGGGACCCCAAAACCCCAAGGGTAGCCTAAAGGCACCCATGTGCACCCTAAGAACACCCCATGAGCACCCCAAAACCCCACTGACACCCCAAGGATCCCATGGGCACCCAGGGGTACCCCAAAACCCCTCTCTGCACCCCATGGGTCCCAAGGGTCCCATGAGCACCCCAAAACCCCGCTGGGCACCCCAAGGGTCCCATGAGCACCCGGAGCACCCCAAAACCCCTCTCTGCACCCCAAGGGCACCCATGAGCACCCCAAAACCTCACTGGCACCCCAAGGGTCCCATGGGCACCCCAAAACCCCACTGGCACCCCAAGGGTCCCATGAGCACCCCAAAACCCCTCTGGGCACCTCAACCCCCCCCGGACACCCATGAGCACCCTAAGAACACCCCATGGGCACCCCAAAACCCCAAGAGCACCCTAGCACCCACGGGCACCCCAAAACCCCACTGGGCACCCTAAGGGTCCCATGGGCACCCGGGGCACCCCAAAACCACTCTCTGCACCCCAAGGGTCCCAAGGGCACCCCAAAACCCCTCTGGCCACCGCAAAGGTCCCACGAGCACCCCAAAACCTCACTGGGCACCCCAAGGGTCCCATGAGCACCCCAAAACCCCACTGGGCACCCCAAGGGTCCCATGGGCACCCGGAGCACCCCAAAACCCCTCTCTGCACCCCAAGGGCACCCATGAGCACCCCAAAACCTCACTGGCACCCCAAAACCCCACTGGGCACCCCAAGGGTCCCATGAGCACCCGGAGCACCCCAAAACCCCTCTCTGCACCCCAAGGGCACCCATGAGCACCCCAAAACCTCACTGGCACCCCAAGGGTCCCATGGGCACCCCAAAACCCCACTGGGCACCCCAAGGGTCCCATGAGCACCCGGAGCACCCCAAAACCCCTCTCTGCACCCCAAGGGCACCCATGAGCACCCCAAAACCCCACTGGGCACCCCAAGGGTCCCATGGGCACCCCAAAACCCCTCTGGGCAGCCCAAGGGTCCCATGGGCACCCGGAGCACCCCAAAACCGCTCTCTGCACCCCAAGGGCACCCATGAGCACCCCAAAACCTCACTGGCACCTCAAGGGTCCCATGGGCGCCCAGGGGCACCCCAAAACCCCTCTGGCCACCGCAAAGGTCCCACGAGCACCCCAAAACCCCACTGGGCACCCCAAGGGTCCCATGAGCACCCCAAAACCCCACTGGGCACCCCAAGGGTCCCATGGGCACCCGGAGCACCCCAAAACCCCTCTCTGCACCCCAAGGGCACCCATGAGCACCCCAAAACCCCACTGACACCCCAAGGATCCCATGGGCACCCCAAAACCCCACTGGGCACCCCAAGGGTCCCATGGGCATCCGGAGCACCCCAAAATCCCTCTCTGCACCCCAAGGGCATCCATGAGCACCCCAAAACCCCACTGGGCACCCCAAGGGTCCCATGAGCACCCCAAAACCCCACTGGGCACCTCAACCCCCCCCCGGACACCCATGAGCACCCTAAGAACACCCCATGGGCACCCCAAAACCCCAAGAGCACCCTAGCACCCGTGGGCACCCCAAAACCCCACTGGGCACCCCAAGGGTCCCATGGGCACCCGGGGCACCCCAAAACCGCTCTGGCCACCGCAAAGGTCCCATGAGCACCCCAAAACCCCACTGGGCACCCCAAGGGTCCCATGAGCACCCCAAAACCCCGCTGGGCACCTCAACCCCCCCCGGACACCCATGAGCACCCTAAGAACACCCCATGGGCACCCCAAAACCCCAAGAGCACCCTAATAGCACCCAGGGGCACCCCAAAACCCCACTGGGCACCCCAAGGGTCCCATGGGCACCCATGAGCACCCCAAAACCTCACTGGCACCCCAAGGGTCCCATGGGCACCCAGGGGCACCCCAAAACCCCACTGGGCACCCCAAGGGTCCCATGGGCACCCGGGGCACCCCAAAACCGCTCTCTGCACCCCAAGGGTTCCAAGGGCACCCATGGGCACCCCAAGACCCCTCTGGCCACCGCAAAGGTCCCACGAGCACCCCAAAACCTCACTGGGCACCCCAAGGGTCCCATGGGCACCCCAAAACCCCTCTGGGCACCTCAACCCCCCCTGGACACCCACGAGCACCCTAAGAACACCCCATGGGCACCCCAAAACCCCCCTGGGCACGCCAAGAGCGACTTAATTGCACCCAGGGACACCCCAAAACCCTTGTTTGCACCCCAAGAGCACCCAGGGGACCCCAAAACCCCAACGGTAGCCTAAGGGCACCCATGTGCACCCTAAGAACACCCCATGAGCACCCCAAAACGCCACTGACACCCCAAGGATCCCATGGGCACCCGGGGCACCAGAAACCCCTCTGGGCACCCCAAGGGTCCCATGGGCACCCAGGGGTACCCCAAAACCCCTCTCTGCACCCCATGGGTCCCAAGGGTCCCATGAGCACCCCAAAACCCTTCTGGGCACCCCAAGGGTCCCATGAGCACCCGGAGCACCCCAAAACCCCTCTCTGCACCCCAAGGGCACCCATGAGCACCCCAAAACCCCCTCTGTGCACCCTAATGGCACCCACGCGTACCCCAAAACCTACTTGAGCACCCCAAGGGCACCCCAAAAACCGCTCTCTGAACCCCAAGGGCACCCGGGGGGGCACCCCAAAATCACAAGGCCACCCATGTGCATCCCAAGGACACCCCAAAACCCCTCTGCGCACCCCAAGGTGCCTCCTCACACCCCCAAGAGCACCCAGGGGACCCCAAAACCCATGCGGCACCCCAAAAACCCTAAGGGAACCCATGGGCACCCCAAAACCCTTCCTTGCACCCCAAAAGCACCCAGAGGCAGGCAAGGGCACCCCCAAAACTCCCCGTGTGCACCCCAAGAGCACCCCAAAATTGCTCTGTGCACCCCGAAGCACCCAGGGACACCCCAAAACCCTTGTTTGTGCCCCAAGAGCACCCAGGGGACCCCAAAACCCCAAGGGTACCCTAAGGGCACCCATGTGCACCCCAACCCCCCCGGGGCACCCCAAAACCCCAAGGGCACCCAGGGCACCCCCAAAATCCCTCTGTGCACCCAGGGGCACCCAGGGGACCCCAAAACCTCCCTGTGCACCCCAAAACTGACCTGAGCACCCCAAGAGCACCCAGGGGACCCTGAACCCCCCAGGCACCCTTGGGACCCCCCCTGGCCCCCCAGAAAAGGGGACCCAGCCCAGCCGTGCTCAGCCTTGCTATTATCTAGCAAAGCTCAGCTTAGAGATGGTCTAGCAAGGCTCAGCTTTAATAGTAGCTAGCATAGCCCAGCTTAGAGCTGCCCTAATAATGCTCAGCTTTGGTATTATCCAGTAAAGTCCAGGCTAGAGCCATCCCAGCAAAGCTCAGCTTTGATATTATCTAGCAAAGCCTGGCTTACAGCCATCCCAATAGGCTCAGCTTTAATATTATATAGCAAAGCCTGGCTTAGAGCTGCTCTAGCAATGCTCAGCCTGGAGATTATTCAGCAAAGCTCAGCTTAGTGCAATCTCAGCACTCAAAGCTGAGCTTAGAGCTGTCCCAGCAAAGCTCAGCTTTAATAGTATCTAGCAAAGCCTGGCCTAGAGCCATCTTAATAATGCTGTGATTTGATGTTATCTAGCTAAACCTGGCTTAGAGCTGCTCTAGCAATACTCAGCCTGGAGATTAGTCAGCAAAGCTCAGCCTAGAGCCGTCCTAGCAATGTGCAGCTTTAATATTATCCTGCTAAGCCCAGCTTAGAGCTGCTCTAGCAAAGCTCAGCTTTGATGTCATCCAGCAAAGCTCATCTTTGATGTTACCTAGTAAAGCTGAGCGTAGAGCCGTCCCAGCAAAGCTCAGCTTTGATATTATCTAGCAAAGCCAAGCATAGAGCTGGTCTAGCAAAGCTCAGCCTAGAGCTGTCCTAGCAATGTGCAGCTTTAATATTATCCTGCTAAGCCCAGCTTAGAGCTGCTCTAGCAAAGCTCAGCTTTGATGTCATCCAGCATAGCTCATCTTTGATGTTACCTAGTAAAGCTGAGCTTAGAGCCGTCCCAGCAAAGCTCAGCTTTGATATTATCTAGCAAAGCCAAGCATAGAGCTGGTCTAGCAAAGCTCAGTTTTGGTATTATCTAGCAAATCCCAGCTTAGAGCCGTCCTAACAATGCTCAGCTTCAACAGCACCCAGCAAAGCCCAGTTTAGAGATTGTCTAGGAAAGCCCAGCTTTGAGCTTTGCTAGTCAAGCTCAGCCTTAATCTCTAGGTGAGACCTAGAACGGTGGGAGCCAAGCTCAGCCTTAGGCTCCAGCAAATCCCAGCTTTAAGCTTTGCTCCCGACCCTCACCATTCTGCCTCATTTTGCCTAGTCAAGCCCAGCTTAAAGCCAGGATTAAGCCTTTAGGCTGCCACTGGGTGCAGCACCCCCCCACCGCACCCCCACCACCCAACCAATCCCCAATTAAAGCTGCGGTGACCCCAAAAGCTGAAGGGTGGGGGTAAGCCCAAGCCTAAAGCCAAGCCTAAAGCCAAGCTTAAGCCCTGGTTTTGCAGACCGTTTGCCCCACTCCACCCTCCTGTTAGCCCCCCCAAAGCCCAAGTTACACCAAAAGCTGACGGGGTTTAAGCCCAAGCCTAAGCCTAAGGCCAAGCCTAAAGTCAAGCTTAAGCCCTGGTTTAGCAGAGCGACTCACCGGCGCCGCAGGCTGAGACAAGGGAGGGACTTAGGGGCGGTCGATCCCATAGACCAAGATCAAGTGACCCACTCACGTCACCAGTGGGGAGCGGGGCCCCATTTTTGGGGTGAGAACCCGGGTTTACAGGAAATTCTCACGCCGGGGCAGGGCGGGGGGGGGAGGGGAGAAAACGCTTCCTGTTTTGGGGTTTTTTTTGCGGGGTTCCTCCTCGGGGGCCACGCCCAAGATGGCCGCCGTTCTGTCTCCGCAGACTCCGCCCGCTCGCCCACCGTCTTCGCGCTCCTGCCCCGGCCCTGCGATTCCGACGCCTCCAGCGTCACCTTCGGCTGCGCCGCCCTCGACTTCTTCCCCCTCCCCGGGGTCATCACTTGGGGGTCTCTAGAGGCCACCAACGTCACCTTCCCCGCCACGGCGAGCGCCAGCGGCGCCTCCTACAGCGTCAGCAGCATCGTCACCGTCCCCACCGATAGCCTGGACAGCGCCAGCTTCCAGTGCCAGGTGGATTATGGGTACGTGGCGTCGGTCAGCCAGGAGATCCAAGGTAAGTTGGGGTGACGCAGGGTGGGGAGGGTTAGGCTGGGTCTAGACTCTGCTCCAGGCTTGGGGGACAGCTAGGAGGCGTTGGAGTTGGGCCCAGCCTTGTACAAGGGCTTGGGGGACATCTAGGATGGGTTGGTCTTGGTCCTAGGCTTGCTCCCAGCCTTGACTGAGGTCATGGTGGACGCCTAAGATGGGTTTCAGTTGGTCCTAGTCTTGTGTGAGGTCTTGGTGGACATCTAGGATGGGTTGGTCTTGGTCCTAGACTTGCTCCCAGCCTTGACTGAGGTCATGGTGGACGCCTAAGATGGGTTTCAGTTGGTCCTAGTCTTGTGTGAGGTCTTGGTGGACGTCTAGGATGGGTTGGTCTTGGTCCTAGCCTTGTTTGAGGTCATGGTGGACATCTAGGATGGGTTGGTTGCTCCAGGTCTTGGTTCTAGACTTGACTCCAACCTTTTATGACATCTTGCTGGACACCTAAGATGGGCTAGGCTTGGTCCTAGAGCTAACCTTGCCTGAGGTCTTGGTGGACATCTAAGATGAGTTCTTTCATCTAAACCTCATTCCTAGCCTTGATTCTAACTTTGTTTGAGGTCTTGGTGGACATCTAAGGTGGGTTCCTCTTAGGCCCGGTCTTAGGTGACATCTTGGCAACCTCCTAGGTAACGATGTCTGTCCCATCTGCGTGAACAAGCCGGTGACCAAGCTCCTGGCCGACCCCACCACCTACCAGGCCGAGCAGAAGGTCCTTCTCCTGTGTCTCGTGGAAGGTCCCACCTCCAGCTCCGCTGAAGTTCAATGGTTGGTCAACCACGAGGTGGTGAACCTCCCCCAGGAGGTGACGACGTGCGATGGCACCTCCTACAGCAGCCAGGTGAACGTCAGCCAGCAGAGCTGGGACGGGGGCGCTGAGTTCTCCTGCCGGGTGAACCACCCAGAGCTGAATCCAGCCCCGGTCCTCAACATCAGCACCTTCTGCTCAGGTGAGGAGACAGTTGGGTAGTTGAGGAGATACTTGGGTGGTTGATTGACTCTGTAGAGACGTTGGATCTTCATGTGGTTGGTTGAGAAGATGGTTGAGGAGAGAAGGTGGTTGGATGGTGGAGAAGATGGTCGATTGGTGGAGAAGATGGTTGGTTGCTTGCTTGCTTGAGAAGACGGTTGGTTGGTTGGTTGGTTGAGAACATGGTTGAGAAGTTGGTTGAGAAGTTGGTTGAGAAGTTGGTTGAGAAGTTGGTTGAGAAGATGGTTGAGAAGATGGTTGAGAAGATGGTTGAGAAGATGGTTGAGAAGATGGTTGAGAAGATGGTTGAGAAGATGGTTGGTTGGTTGGCTGGTTGTTTGGATGATTGAGAAGACGTTTGGTTGATTTGTCAGTTGAGGAGACGGTTGGTTGGTCAGTTGAGAAGCCACTTGAGCCGTCGTCCATTTTGACGCCCACTACTCCAACCACCTCCCCGTCTTCCTCCTGCTGGGACGTGCCTTCTGGGGTCGCACCGCCCACGTCCCACACCCATCATGGTGTCCGTGGCCCTGCCCCCAGGTCCCAAACCCACCCTGGAGGTGACCCTCCACGCCCCGGCCCTGGAGGACCTTTACGTCACCGGCAACGCCAGCATCACCTGCGTGGCCACCAACGTCAAGTCGCCCAACGAGGTCAAGTTCACCTGGAGGCGGGACCAGGGTGATGCCATCGACGTGACGTCGTTGCCCACCCAGCAATTGGCCAACGGGCTTTACCGCCTCACCAGCGTCCTGAAGATCTGCGCCGAGGAGTGGAACTCGGGCGAGAAGTTCTCCTGTGATGTCGCTGACCCCGACCTCGGCCATAACATCACCAAGTTCGTCAAGAAAGACCTCGGTACACCCCGTTCCTGTCCCCACTAAGCCTCGCCCACTCCCAGTAGCCCCCTGCGGGGAGGTGGTGGGGTGGAGATCCAAGATGGTGGCGGCCAGGAAGGGTTACTGGGAGGGGTGGCCTACTGGAAGGGTCTATTGGAAGGGCATGGTCAACTGGGAGGGTCTACTGGTCTACTAGAAGGGCGTGGCCTACTGGAGAGGTCACCTGGAAGGGTGTGGTCTACTGGGAAGGTCAACTAGGGGATTCTACTAGACGACACCGGCCTACTGGGAAGCTCCCGCCTACTGGGAAGGCCTAGCTAACTGGGGAAGGCCTAGCTTACTGGGGAAGGCCTAGCTTACTGGGGAAGGCCTAGCTTACCGGGAAAGGCCTAGCTTATTGGGAAAGGCCTAGCTTACTGGGGAAGACCTAGCTTACCGGGAAAGGCCTAGCTTACTGGGAAAGGCCTACCTTACCGGGAAAGGCCTAGCTTACCGGGAAAGGCCTAGCTTACCGGGGAAGGCCCAGCTTACTGGGGAAGACCTAGCTTACTGGAAAGGCCTAGCTAACTGGAGAAGGCCTAGCTTACCGGGGAAGGCCTAACTTACTGGGGAAGACCTAGCTTACTGGGGAGGCCTAACTTACTGGGAAGGCCTAGCTTACCGGGGAAGGCCTAGCTTACCGGGGAAGGCCTAGCTAACTGGGAAGGCCTAGCTAACTGGGAAAGGCCTAGCTTACTGGGAAAGGCCTAGCTTACTGGGAAAGGCCTAGCTTACTGGGAAAGGCTTAGCTTACCGGGGAAGGCCTAGCTTACTGGGAAAGGCCTAGCTAACTGGGAAGGCCTAGCTTACCGGGGAAGGCCCAGCTTACTGGGAAAGGCCTAGCTTACCGGGGAAGGCCTAGCTTACCGGGGAAGGCCCAGCTTACTGGGAAAGGCCCAGCTTACTGGGAAAGGCCTAGCTAACTGGGGAAGGCCTAGCTAAGTGGGAAGGCCTAGCTAACTGGGAAGGCCTAGCTTACCGGGGAAGGCCCAGCTTACTGGGAAAGGCCTAGCTTACTGGGAAGGCCTAGCTTACTGGGAAAGGCCTAACTTACTGGGAAAGGCCTAGCTTACTGGGAAAGGCCTAGCTTACTGGGAAGGCCTAGCTTACTGGGAAAGGCCTAACTTACTGGGAAAGGCCTAGCTTACTGGGAAAGGCCTAGCTTACTGGAAAGGCCTAGCTAACTGAGGAAGGCCTAACTTACTGGGAAAGGCCTAGCTTACTGGGAAGGCCTAGCTGACTGGGAAAGGCCTAACTTACCGGGAAAGGCCTAGCTCACTGGGGAAGACCTAGCCTACTGGGGAAGGCCTAGGTTACCGGGGAAGGCCTAGCTTACCAGGGAAAGTCTAGCTTACTGGGAAGGCCTAGCTTACCGGGGAAGGCCTAGCTAACTGGGAAGGCCTAGCTAACTGGGAAGGCCTAGCTTACTGGGAAAGGCCTAGCTTACTGGGAAAGGCCTAGCTTACTGGGCAGGGCAACCAGACAACCCTTGACCTCTTGCCCCATCCCCAGCCGCCTCCGCGAAGGCCCCGTCCGTCTACGTCTTCCCCCCGTCGGCCGAGGAGTTGGCCCGTCAAGAATCGGTGACCTTGACCTGCCTGGTGTCCGGGTTCTACCCGGAGGACATCTTGGTGACCTGGACCCACGGGGACGTCCCGGTGGCACGTGAAAGCGCCGCCATCTTTGGGCCTCAAAGCCGGGGAGAGGCCTACGTCGCCTACAGCCTCTTGGAGGTGCCGGTCAGCCAATGGCAACGTGGCGACGTCTTCTCCTGCGTCGTCGGCCATGATGGGATCCCCATGAACTTCATCCAGAAGAGTGTGGACAAGAGCTCGGGTAAACCCACCGCCGTCAACGTCTCGGTGGTATTGGCCGATACCGATGTCACCTGCTACTGAGTGTCACCAGGAGGCGGCGGGGGATGCGGGGGGCTTGTGATTCCGCATTGAAATAAAGAAAAAAAACTCCAAAAAAAACAAACAAAAAAAAAACCTGCCCCGAAAAACTTGTATTTTGAGCGAAAGGCCCAACGCTTGGGTAGGCCTCATCCGCCGCCACTCAAGTAAACCCCGCCCCTTGCCTTAATTGTAATTAATGGTGGGGTTAATTAAGTGGGGGTGGGTGAGAGACATGTGGGGGGTTGCGGTTCGGCATCTGAATTTTAAAAAATGCAAAAAACCTCCCCAAAAAACTCACACTTTCAGCAAAGGGCTCAAAGCTTGGGTAGGCCTCATCTGCCGCACGAGGCCCTGCCCCTCAAATACCGCCCCCCCCCCACTTTAATTGTAATTAAGGGGGGGATTAATGAAGCGAGGGACACGTGGGAGCTGTAATTCTGCA
This sequence comes from Caloenas nicobarica, assembly GCF_036013445.1. Taxonomy (NCBI): domain Eukaryota; kingdom Metazoa; phylum Chordata; class Aves; order Columbiformes; family Columbidae; genus Caloenas; species Caloenas nicobarica. The sequence continues at coordinate 570,272 of NC_088281.1, forward strand.
TTAAAATAAAGCAAAAATGAAAAAAAAATGGCCCCAAAACCTCATGTTTTAAGCGAAAGGCCCAACGCTTGGGTAGGCCTCATCTGCTGCCACTCAAATAAACTCCACGCCTTTCCTTAATTGTAATTAAGGGTGTGGTTAATTAAGTGGGGAGGGGTGAGGGACATGTGGGAGGTTGTAATTTGGCATCTGAATAAGAAAAAACACGAACCCCTCCCCTCATATTTTGACCCCAAAATCCCAGCACTTGAGTCTCATCTGCCACGTGAGGCCTTTCCTCCAAAAGAGAGAAATTTGCCCCAAATCAGGGTTTTTCACCCTAAAGTATCAACTGAGCTCAACTACTGAGGAGGTTTTGGGTTGTTTAAGAGGAGCTGGGTGGAAAAAGTGTTGAAAATGGGCAAAAATTGGTATTTTTACTGCTTGAACCAAAAATCCTCTCAGCTCTTTTAATTCCAGAAGGTTTTGGAGAATAATTGGGTGGAAAATGGGCAAAAATGTGGGTTTTTTGGTGCACCTCTCAAAAAGGCTCGTGACTTCTTTGCTCGCAACACTATTTTCAGGCAAGATGTGGGTAGAAAATGGGTGAAAATGGGTAAAAGTGGGTATCTTTGCTGCTCGAACCTAAAATCCTCCCAGTCCCTTTGCTCACAGAAGGTTTTGGGACAAGAACTGGGTGGAAAATGGGTGAAAATGGGGGTTTTTTTTGGGCCTGCGCCGAAAGTCCTCGTAGTCGCTTTTCTCGCGGAAGGTTTCACTGGAGAATTGGGTGGAAAATGGGGGGAAAAGGGTCCTCACTGACCCCCTCTTTGTCCCCCAGTGTCCCCCACCCATGTCTTGGTGCTTCTGGGTGACGACGAGTCCCCGAGCCAAGGGGAGGAAGATGCCACCGACCTCTGGACGGCCGTGACCTTCGTCATCCTCTTCCTCCTCAGCCTCTTCTACAGCACCGGCGTCACCCTCTTCAAGGTACCCGCCCCCGCAGGAGCCCCCTTGTTGACTAATTAATGATTAATTAACTTGTGGTGTCTCCCCCCAGGTCCTGTGACACCACGGAAGGGCGAAGACCCTCGGCCTTGGGTTGTCCCCTTTGTCCCCTCCGTCATTTCAAGGCGTTTTTTGAAGATTCAAGGATCCATCGGGTGGGAGAAAAAAAAAAAAAAACCCACATTTTCCCTCGAAATTGCCCCGTTTTGAGGGGCGTTTTGCAGCCTGATTGCCGTCGGGCTGCAAGAAAAAAAATCCCATTTTTCCCTGAAATAAACCCATTTTCTGTTAGTAAGTCACTCCCAATTCCCACCAGTCTGCAAAAACACCCGCAAATTTTCCCCTGAAATAAAACCATTTTCCATCGATAAATCACCCCAAATTCTCATCAAGCTTGCAAAAACCCCATTTCCCCCTGAAACAAGCCCATTTTTAATCTATAAATCACCCCAAATTCATCAAACTTCAAAAAAACCAAATTTCTCCCCATTTCTGCCCCCCTCCCCTTTACTTCTGCACGGCATCTACGTGCCGGGGGCCCCAAAATTTCCCCTTTTGAGCCCCAAACAAAACTCATCGAATTCTGTTTACTGTAAAAATTTGTTTCATTTCTCCTCTCTCAGGGTTTTTTTGGGGCTAAATGAGTCATTTTTGAGCAGACGCCGGTGCCGTCTCCCCCCAAAGTTGCACTCGAGCTCCACTGTCATCATCTGGATGTTTTTTGGAGGGGGAACCAGATGTTTCCTGTTTTTTTGCAGCCGCGTTTCTCCCTCTGAGTCATCAGCCGCTTCCAAAATAGCTGTTTTTCACCCCAAAACACTTGGCGGCTTTCCTGTGAGAAAAGAACGAGGCGAAAATGAAAAAAACAGGTGTTTTATTGGCGATTTGTCCCTGTTGCCCCTGAGAGGCGAGGAATTGGTGAACAAAGTCGGGCGCTGAGCCCGTTTTTGGGGTTTTTCACCCGGCAGGGAGTGGGGGAGGGGTTGGGGGGGGGGTATTTTGCCTGTTGGGGGAGGGGAAAAAGGGTCGTTAGGACACGATGGACAACGCAACCCAACGATGACCAACCCAACCCAAGGGTGGTCAATCCAATAATGGTAAACCCAGTGCAATGATGACCAACGCAGCATAATGATGACGAACTCAACCCAGTGATGACCAACGCATCCCAACGATGACCAATCCAACCCAACGATGACCAACCCAACCCCATGATGACCAACCCAACCCAACAATGACCAAACCAACACGATGATGACCAACCCAACCCAACGATGACCAACCCAACTCCATGATGACCAACCCAACCCAGCGATGACCAACCCAGCGATGACCAACCCAACCCCATGATGACCAACCCAACCCAACAATGACCAACCCAGCACGATGATGACCAACCCAACCCAACGATGACCAACCCAACTCCATGATGACCAACCCAACCCAGCGATGACCAACCCAACAATGACCAACCCAACTCCATGATGACCAACCCAACCCAGCGATGACCAACCCAGCGATGACCAACCCAACTCCATGATGACCAACCCAACCCAACAATGACCAACCCAACCCAGCGATGACCAACCCAACTCCATGATGACCAACCCAGCGATGACCAACCCAGCCCAGCGATGACCAACCCAGCCCAGCGATGACCAACCCAGCCCAGCGATGACCAACCCAACATGATGATGACCAACTCAACCCAACAATTACCAAGCCAATCCAGCGACGACCAACCCAACTCCATGATGACCAACCCAACCCAGCGATGACCAACCCAACGATGACCAACCCAACCCAACGATGACCAACCCAACCCAGCGATGACCAACCCAACCCAATGATGACCAACCCAACCCCATGATAACCAACCCAACCCAGTGATGACCAACCCAACACGACGATGACCAACCCAACCCAACGATGACCAACCCAACCCAACGATGACCAACCCAACCCAGCGATGACCAACCCAACCCCATGATAACCAACTCAACCCAAGAATGACCAACCCAACACGACGATGACCAACTCAACCCAACGATGACCAACCCAACACAATGATGACCAACCCAACCCAACGATGACCAACCCAACATGACGATGACAAACTGAACCAAAATTGAAGAAATATGGGGGAAGGGGAAAATCAGGGAAACTGGGAAAAATAGAGGAAATTTGGAGAAATACAAGGGAAAGCGAGGAAATTTGAGGACAAGCAGGGGAAATAGGAGAAAAAAAACAGAGAAATTGAGGGAAAATTGGGGAAGTCAGGGAGAAAATGAGGAAATGAGGGGTGGAAGGGGGAAAAATTGGGAAATTGGGGAAAAATAGAGGAAATTTGTGGAAAAACTTTGGGTAAATAAGGGTTAAAACTGAAGAAATTTGAGGACAATAAGGATGATATCAAAGCTGAGCATCACTAGGAGGGCCCTAAGCGGAGCTTAGCTGGGTGATATCAATGCTGAGCATCACTCGGAGGGCTCTAAGCTGAGCTTAGCTGGGTGATATCAACGCTGAGCATCACTAGGAGGGCCCTAAGCTGAGCTTACCTGGATGATATCAACGCTGAGCATCACTAGGAGGGCCCTAAGCCGAGCTTAGCTGGGTGATATCAACGCTGAGCATCACTAGGAGGGCCCTAAGCCGAGCTTAGCTGGGTGATATCAACGCTGAGCATCACTAGGAGGGCCCTAAGCCGAGCTTAGCTGGATGATATCAACGCTGAGCATCACTAGGAGGGCTCTAAGCGGAGCTTAGCTGGGTGATATCAATGCTGAGCATCACTAGGAGGGCTCTAAGCTGAGCTTAGCTGGGTGATATCAACGCTGAGCATCACTAGGAGGGCTCTAAGCGGAGCTTAGCTGGATGATATCAACGCTGAGCATCACTCGGAGGGCTCTAAGCGGAGCTTAGCTGGGTGATATCAACGCTGAGCATCACTAGGAGGGCTCTAAGCTGAGCTTAGCTGGATGATATCAACGCTGAGCATCACTAGGAGGGCTCTAACCTGAGCTTAGCTGGGTGATATCAACGCTGAGCATCACTAGGAGGGCTCTAAGCCGAGCTTAGCTGGGTGATATCAACGCTGAGCATCACTAGGAGGGCTCTAAGCCGAGCTTAGCTGGATAATATCAATGCCGAACTTTGCTGGGAGTGCTCTAGGCTGGGCTTTGCTGGGCAACACCAAAGCTGAGCCTTGCTACAACAGCTCTAGGCCGGGCTTTGCTACAGAATATCCAGGCGGAGGCCCCGTGACCCAATTCTGCAGAAATTCACCCAAATTTAGGGCTGGATGGCGACTTCTTTTTTCCACCGGGGGCGGGGCCTCGAGGGGGATTTTTTGGGGTTGAATTAAGAGTTATTCTGAGGGGGTTTGTGGGTTTTTTGATTCCAGGATGAGCTCGGGAGGAGCCGCAGGGGCCGAAAGTGCCGAAAGGGACCCCAAAATCCTGCCTTTGGACCCCAAAATCCCGACTTTGGACCCAAAAATCCCGACTTTGGACCCAAAAATTGACGCTATGGACCCAAAGTCCTCCGTTTCGGACCCAGAAATCATCATTTTGGACCCCAAAACCTGACGCCGCAGACCTAAAAATCAACATCGCGGACCCAAAACCCTTCAGTTTGGACCCAGAAATCGTCATTTTGGACCTCAAAAGTGACGCCGTGGACCCAAAAATCAACTTTCCGCACCCAAAATTCTCCGGTTTGGTTCCCCAAATCGTCATTTTGGAACCCCGAAATTGATGTTACGGACCCAGAAATCATCATTTTTGGACCCGCAAACCTTCTTTTTGGACCCAAAATTCTCCATTTTGGGGGCCCCAGATCTCACGTTGACCCCAAAAATTGATGTTATGGACCCAAAAATTGACAATACGGAGCTAAAAATCGACATTATGGACCCAGAGATTCACCCTTGTGGACCAAGAATTCCCTGTTTTGGACCCAAAAATCTTTGTTCTGGACCCACGAATCTTCATTACAGCCTCAAAATTCTCCATTTTGGACCCAAAAATCATCGGTTTGGACCCAAAACCTCCAGATGCTCCAGGATGGACCCAAAAATCTCTGGAATTCACCCCAAAAGTTCCAGAATGACTCGAGGAGCTTCAGGCCGGACCCCAAAACGTCTGGAATTCACCCCAAAATTCGAGAGGCTCCAGGATGGACCAAAAATGCCAAATTTGGCCCCAAAATTCCAAGGAGCCCCTAAAAATCCCTCTGGTATTGAGCCCAAAATTGCCAGAATTGAACCCAAAACCTCAGTGTGGGGTTGGGGGGAGTTGTGGGGCAGAGGGAGCTGTGGGGCAGAGGGAGCTGTGGGGCAGAGAGATCTATGGGGCCGGAACTGTGGGGCATGGAGATGTGGGGCAGGGAGATCTATGGGGCAGAGCTATCTATGGGTCAGGAGCTGTGGGGTAGGAGCTATGGGGCTGGAGGAGCTGTGGGGCAGGGGGAGCTGTGGGGCAGAGAGATCTATGGGGCTGGAGTTGTGGGACTGGAGCTGTGGGGCATGGAGATGTGGGGCAGGGAGATCTATGGGGCAGAGGGAGCTGTGGGGCTGGAGCTGTGGGGCAGGAACTGTGGGGCAGGGAGATCTATGGGGCAGAGCTATCTACGGGTCAGGAGCTGTGGGGTAGGAGCTATGGGGCTGGAGGAGCTGTGGGGCAGGGGGAGCTGTGGGGCAGAGCTATCTATGGGTCAGGAGCTGTGGGGTAGGAGATATGGGGCAGAGGTCTCTGTGGGGCTGGGGGGAGCTGTGGGGCAGAGGGAGCTGTGGGGCAGAGAGATCTATGGGGCTGGAGCTGTGGGGCATGGATCTGTGGGGCAGGGAGGTCTATGGGATAGAGGGAGCTGCGGGGCAGGAACTGTGGGGCAGGGAGATCTATGGGGCAGAGCTCTCTATGGGTCAGGAGCTGTGGAGTAGGAGCTATGGGGCTGGGGGAGCTGTGGGGCAGAGTTCTCTATGGGGCTGGGGGGAGCTGTGGGGCTGGAGCTGTGAGGTGGAGCTATGAGGATGGAGCTGTGGGGTAGGAGCTGTGGGGCTGAGAGGAGCCGTGGGGCAGAGAGATCTATGGGGCTGGAGCTGTGGGGCTGGAGCTGTGGGGCAGGGAGATCTATGGGGCAGAGCTATCTATGGGTCAGGAGCTGTGGGGTAGGAGCTGTGGGGCTGGGAGGAGCCGTGGGGCAGAGAGATCTATGGGGCTGGAGCTGTGGGGCTGGAGCTGTGGGGCAGGGAGATCTATGGGGCAGAGCTATCTATGGGTCAGGAGCTGTGGGGTAGGAGCTGTGGGGCTGGGAGGAGCCGTGGGGCAGAGAGATCTATGGGGCTGGAGCTGTGGGGCTGGAGCTGTGGGGCAGGGAGATCTATGGGGCAGAGCTATCTATGGGTCAGGAGCTGTGGGGTAGGAGCTATGGGGCTGGAGGAGCTGTGGGGCAGGGGGAGCTGTGGGGCTGGAGTTGTGGGGCTGGAGCTGTGGGGCAGGGAGATCTATGGGATAGAGGGAGCTGTGGGGCAGGAGCTGTGGGCTCAGGACAATCTATGGGGCAGGGAGATCTATGGGATAGAGGGAGCTGTGGGGCAGGAGCTGTGGGCTCAGGACAATCTATGGGGCAGGGAGATCTATGGGATAGAGGGAGCCGTGGGGCTGGAGCTGTGGGCTCAGGACAATCCATGGGGCAGGGAGATCTATGGGGCAGGGAGATCTATGGGGCAGGGAGATCCATGGGGCAGGGAGATCCATGGGATAGAGGGAGCTGTGGGGCAGGAGCTGTGGGCTCAGGACAATCTATGGGGCAGGGAGATCTATGGGATAGAGGGAGCTGTGGGGCAGGAGCTGTGGGCTCAGGACAATCCATGGGGCAGGGAGATCCATGGGGCAGGGATCTATGGGGCAGGGAGATCCATGGGGCAGGGATCTATGGGGCAGGGCCATCTCTGGGGCCCGAGGCTCCTTCCCCACACCTGACCTCTCCCCCTCTCTCTGCCCCACAGCCGCTCCCTCCCCCCCCACCCTCCTGCCCCTCTCCCCGTGCTGTGGGGCTGCCCCCTTGACCTCGGCCTGTCTGGTCCTCGCCACCTCCCCCGTCGCCATCACCTGGGAGGGCGCTGACGTCACCAGCGACGTCATCGTCGCCCACCCAATCACCACGGACTCTCTCAGCCCCGTCGGCGTGGTCTCTCACCTCCGCCTGCCCCACAGCCGGACCCACAAGTGCCGCCTGGCCCATCCCCCCACCGGCACCCACGTGGTCCAGGAGGTCAAAGGTAACGCGGGGCGGGTGGGGGAGGGGCCCTGGGCGCCAGAACTGGTCTCGGATTTTCCCCCGCCCCATAGATCTGTCTGTGGGGCTGAGATGTTCCTCAAGGAACCTTCTCCCGCCCCATAGATCTGTCTGTGGGGCTGAGATGCTCCTCAAGGAACCTTCTCCCATGGGAGGTCCTTCTACCCTACAAGTCATGTACGGTCTTCTCCTGCCCCATAACTGGGCTCAGGTCTTCTCCCGCCCCATAGATCTGTCTGTGGGGCTGAGATGCTCCTCAAGGAACCTTCTCCCATGGGAGGTTCCTCCTGCCCCATAGATCCTTCCATGGGTCAAGATGTCCCTCAAGGAACCTTCTCCCGCCCCATAGATCTGTCCGTGGGGCTGAGATGTTCCTCAAGGAACCTTCTCCCATGGGAGGTCCTTCTACCCTACAAGTCATGTAGGGTCTTCTCCTGCCCCATAACTGGGCTCAGGTCTTCTCCCGCCCCATAGATCTGTCTGTGGGGCTGAGATGTTGCTCAAGGAACCCTCTCCCGCCCCATAGATCTGTCCGTGGGGCTGAGATGTTCCTCGAGGAACCTTCTCCCGCCCCATAGATCTGTCCATGGGGCTGAGATGTTCCTCAAGGAACCTTCTCCCGCCCCATAGATCTGTCCGTGGGGCTGAGATGTTGCTCAAGGAACCTTCTCCCGCCCCATAGATCTGTCCGTGGGGCTGAGATGTTCCTCAAGGAACCTTCTCCCGCCCCATAGATCTGTCTGTGGGGCTGAGATGTTCCTCAAGGAACCTTCTCCCGCCCCATAGATCTGTCCGTGGGGCTGAGATGTTCCTCGAGGAACCTTCTCCCGCCCCATAGATCTGTCCGTGGGGCTGAGATGCTCCTCAAGGAACCTTCTCCCACCCCATAGATCTGTCCGTGGGGCTGAGATGTTGCTCAAGGAACCTTCTCCCATGGGAGGTTCCTCCTGCCCCATAGATCCTTCCATGGGTCAAGATGTCCCTCAAGGAACCCTCTCCCGCCCCATAGATCTGTCCGTGGGGCTGAGATGCTCCTCAAGGAACCTTCTCCCGCCCCATAGATCTGTCCGTGGGGCTGAGATGTTCCTCGAGGAACCTTCTCCCATGGGAGGTCCTTCTACCCTACAAGTCATGTAGGGTCTTCTCCTGCCCCATAACTGGGCTCAGGTCTTCTCCCGCCCCATAGATCTGTCTGTGGGGCTGAGATGTTCCTCGAGGAACCTTCTCCCGCCCCATAGATCTGTCCGTGGGGCTGAGATGCTCCTCGAGGAACCTTCTCCCATGGGAGGTTTCTCCTGCCCCATAGATCCTTCCATGGGTCAAGATGTCCCTCAAGGCCCCCGGATGGTCCCTCCTGACCCCAGAATTCCTCCCAGGTCTTCTCCTGCCCCATAGATCCCACGTCCAGCCCCACAACTTCTTGCCCCACAGCTTGCCAAGGCCCCGCCATCCCTCCGGAGGTCCAGGTCCTCTCCAGCACCTCCTGCCGGCCCACCATTGGTGGAGAAGCCACCGTGGAGCTTCTCTGCATCATCACCGGCTTCTCCCCGCCCACCGTGGAAGTTGATTGGTTGGTGGACGGCGCCCCCGGCGACGTGATCGCCACCGCCATGGCGCCGCGGCCGGAAGAAGATGGCAGCGCCACCTACTGGGCCACCAGCAGGACCAATGTGACGCGTGGGGAGTGGCTGGAGGGGCGGAGCTTCAGCTGCCGGGTCAAGCACCCGCCCTCCGGGTTGGTCACGGTTGGCCACGCCCGCTTCTGCCCAGGTGACGTCATCGAGGGGAGGGGACATCAAGGGAGAAGGTCCCCGTGGTCATGGTGGCACCAGGAGAAGGTCACATGACCGTGGTCCCACCACCCTAGAAGGTCCCACCATAGAGAAGGTCCCACCATAGAGAAGGTCCCACCATAGAGAAGGTCCCACCACCCTAGAAGGTCCCACCATAGAGAAGGTCCCACCATAGAGAAGGTCCCACCACCATAGAGAAGGTCCCACCATAGAGAATGTCCCACCATAGAGAAGGTCCCACCACCCTAGAAGGTCCCACCATAGAGAAGGTCCCACCACCCTAGAAGGTCCCACCATAGAGAAGGTCCCACCATAGAGAAGGTCCCACCACCCTAGAAGGTCCCACCATAGAGAAGGTCCCACCACCCTAGAAGGCCCCACCACCATAGAGAAGGTCCCACCACCCTAGAAGGTCCCACCACCCTAGAAGGTCCCACCATAAAGAAGGTCCCACCATAGAGAAGGTCCCACCACCATAGAGAAGGTCCCACCATAGAGAATGTCCCACCATAGAGAAGGTCCCACCACCCTAGAAGGTCCCACCATAGAGAAGGTCCCACCACCCTAGAAGGTCCCACCATAGAGAAGGTCCCACCATAGAGAAGGTCCCACCACCCTAGAAGGTCCCACCATAGAGAAGGTCCCACCACCCTAGAAGGCCCCACCACCATAGAGAAGGTCCCACCACCCTAGAAGGTCCCACCACCCTAGAAGGTCCCACCATAAAGAAGGTCCCACCATAGAGAAGGTCCCACCCCCCTAGAAGGTCCCACCACCCTAGAAGGTCCCACCATAGAGAAGGTCCCACCACCCTAGAAGGTCCCACCATAAAGAAGGTCCCACCACCATAGAGAAGGTCCCACCATAGAGAAGGTCCCACCACCCTAGAAGGTCCCACCATAGAGAAGGTCTCACCACCCTAGAAGGTCCCACCACCCTAGAAGGTCCCACCATAGAGAAGGTCCCACCATAGAGAAGGTCCCACCACCATAGAGAATGTCCCACCATAGAGAATGTCCCACCATAGAGAAGGTCCCACCACCCTAGAAGGTCCCACCATAGAGAAGGTCCCACCACCCTAGAAGGTCCCACCATAGAGAAGGTCCCACCATAGAGAAGGTCCCACCCAACCATCCGAGAAGCTCCCATGACCATAGTTGGTGCCACCAGGAGAGGGTCCCATGGTGGGTCCCACCACCCCAGAAGGTCCCACAGTTGGTGCCACCACCCCAGAAGGTCCCATGGTTGATCCCACCATAGAGAAGGTCCCACCCCACCACCTGAGAAGGTCCCATGACCATGGTTGGTGCCACCAGGAGAAAGTCCCATGGTCGTTGTGGCACCAGGAGAAGGTCACGTGATCATGGTGCAACCACCCCAGAAGGTCCCATGATTGGTCCCACCACCCCACAAGGTCCCACAGTTGGTCCCACCACGGAGGAGGTCCCACCCCACCACCCAGAAGATCCCCTTGACCTTCTCCTCCAGGTCCGGAGAACATCAACCCCCACCACATCGCCCTCCATGTCCTCCCCCCCACCGTCGGAGACCTCTACGTCACCCGCCAGCCCAACCTCCGCTGCGTGGTCACCAGCCTCCCCAGCGACCTTGACCTCCAAGTCTCCTGGACCAAAGCCACCCCAGGTGTCCTCACCCCGGACATGCTGGACCTGCGAGAAGAAGTCAACGGCACCTTGACAGCAACCAGCACCTTGAGGATCTCCACTGATGACTGGGAGGCCGGAGAACGCTTCACATGTCGCGTGAGCCACCATGATCTCCAGGTGCCCCTCGACAGGAGCATCTCTAGAATTTCAGGTGGGTTGTCTTCTCCTCTGGCCCACCCCATCCTACCAGCAGGAACCTTCTCCAGACCTTGGGCTCCACCCCAAACCTTCTCCATATCTTCTGTCCCATCATGAACCTTCTCCAGACTTTTGGTCCCACCACCCCAAACCTTCTCCAGATCTTCTCCAACTACCTTCTTCTCCATCCCACCACCACAAACCTTCTCCAGATCCTTGGTCCCACCAGCCCAAACCTTCTCCAGACCTTTGGTCCCACCACGATCCTTCTCCAGACCTTTGATCCCACCACTCCAAATCCTCTCCAGACATTGGGTTCCACCACGAGCCTTCTCCAGGTCCTTGGTCCCACCACCCCAAACCTTCCTCAGATCTTTGGTTCCACCACAAGCCTTCTCCAGATCCTTGGTCCCACCACAAACCTTCTCCAGATCTTCTCCTCCATCTTCTCCTCCCCAGGGAAGGTCACCGCCCCCCTCATCTTCCTCCTCCCCCCGCACCCCGAGGAGCTCCACCACCCCACGTTGACCTTGACCTGCCTGATCCACCGTTTCCACCCGGAGAACCTGGAGGTTCGATGGTTGAAGAACCACCAGGACATCCCCGTGGACACCTACGTCACCACCCCCGCCCTCCGTGATGGGCCCCAGGAGGTCACCTTCTTCACCTACAGCAAGCTGAAGGTCCTCAAGAGCAGCTGGTTGGCTGGAGATGTCTACAGCTGCTTGGTTGTCCACGAAGGGTTGACCATGAAGATGACCCAACGTCAAGTGCAGAAGAACCCGGGTAATTGAGGTCCCACCACATTGGAGAAGGCCTTTGTGGGGCAAAGAGTCAATAAAGTCGCAAGCGGTGGCAAGTGGTGGCCACCAGAAGGTGGTTGTGATGTGGTGGTGTCTCTTGGGGACAAGCGGGAGGTGGGACAAGGTCCAAGGTGGAGGTGGGACCATGCTGGAGAAAGTTGGAGATGGTGGGAGATTGGAGAAGGTCCAATGTGTAGGTGGGACCATGTTGGAGAAGGTCGGAGGTGGTTCTGAAGGTCCAAGATGGAGGTGGGACCTTGAAGGAGATGGAGGAGAAGGTTGAAGAAGGTTGGAGAAGGTTCTAGAAGGTCCAAGGTGGAGTTGGGACCATGACGGAGAAGGTTGGAGATAGTGGGAGAAGGTTCTAGAAGGTCCAAGATGGAGATGGGACCTTGAAGGAGATGATGGGAGAAGGCTGGAGAAGGTTGGAGGAGGTTCTAGAAGGTCCAATATGGGACCTTGAAGGAGAAGGCGGGAGATGGTTGGAGAAGGTTGGACAAGGTCCAAGGTGGGACCTTGAAGAAGAAGACAGGAGATGGTCGGAGAAGGTTGGAGAAGGTTCTAGAAGGTCCAAGGTGGAGGTGGGACCAAGACAGAGAAGGTTGGAGAAGGTCCCAGAAGGTTCTAGAAAGTCCAAGGCAGAGGTGGGACCATGTTGGAGAAGGCGTGAGACAATGGGAGATGGTTCTGAAGGTCCAAGGTGGAGGTGGGACCTTGAAAGAGAAGGTGGGAGATGGTTGGAGAAGGTTGGAGAAGGTTCTAGGAGGTTCTAGAAGGTCCGAGGTGGGACCTTGAAGGAGAAGGTGGGAGATGGTTGGAGAAGGTCGGAGAAGGTTCTAGAAGGTTTTAGAAGGTCCGAGGTGGGACCTTGACAGAGATGGTTGGAGGAGGTTGGAGACGGTTGGAGAAGGTTGGAGAAGGTCCGAGGTGGGACCTTGAAGGAGAAGGTGGGAGAAGGTTGGAGAAGCTTCTAGAAGGTTCTAGAAGGTCTGATGTGGGACCTTGATGGAGATGGTTGGAGATGGTTGGAGAAGGTTCTAGAACGTTCTAGAAGGTCCGAGGTGGGACCTTGAAGGAGAAGGTGGGGGATGGTTGGAGAAGGTTGGAGAAGCTTCTAGAAGGTCCAATATGGGACATTGAAGGAGAAGATGGGAGATGGTTGGAGTAGGTTCTAGAAGGTCCAAGGTGGGACCTTGATGGAGATGGTCGGAGAAGGTTGGAGAAGGTTCTAGAAGGTTCTAGAAGAAGGTCCGAGGTGGGACCTTGATGGAGATGGTTGGAGAAGGTGGGAGAAGGTTCTAGAAGGTTCTAGGAGGTTCTAGAAGGTTCTAGAAGGTCCAAGGTGGGACCTTGATGGAGATGGTCGGAGTAGGTTGGAGAAGGTTCTAGAAGGTTCTAGAAGAAGGTCCAAGATGGGACCTTGACGGAGATGGTTGGAGATGGTCGGAGAAGGTTCTAGACGGTTCTAGGAGGTTCTAGAAGGTCCAAGATGGGACCTTGATGGAGATGGTCGGAGAAGGTCGGAAGAGGTTCTAGAAGGTTCTAGAAGGTCCGATATGGGACATTGAAGGAGAAGGCGGGAGATGGTTGAAGAAGGTTGGAGAAGGTTCTAGAAGGTTCTAGGAGGTTCTAGAAGGTCCGAGGTGGGACCTTGATGGAGATGGTCAGAGTAGGTCAGAGAAGGTTCTAGAAGGTTCTAGAAGAAGGTCTGAGGTGGGACCTTGATGGAGATGGTTGGAGAAGGTGGGAGAAGGTTCTAGAAGGTTCTAGGAGGTTCTAGAAGGTTCTAGAAGGTCCAAGATGGGACCTTGATGGAGATGGTTGGAGAAGGTCAGAGAAGGTTCTAGAAGGTTCTAGAAGGTTCTAGAAGAAGGTCTGAGGTGGGACCTTGATGGAGATGGTTGGAGAAGGTCGGAGAAGGTTCTAGACGGTTCTAGAAGGTCCAAGATGGGACCTTGATGGAGAAGGTCGGAGATGGTTCTAGACGGTTCTAGAAGGTCCGAGGCGGGACCTTGGCAGAGATGGTCGGAGAAGGTCGGAGAAGGTTCTAGACGGTTCTAGAAGGTCCGAGGCGGGACCTTGGCGGAGATGGTCGGAGAAGGTGGGAGAAGGTCCCAGGAGGTGCCCCCGTGTCCCCGTGTCCCCCCAGGCCTGGCCGTCCCGCCCGGCGCCCCCCCGGAGGACGACGCCCAGGACCTCGAGGGCCTCGACGTCGCCCTCGGCCTCTTCGTCACCCTCTTCCTCCTCAGCGTCACCTACGGGGCCACCGTCACCTTCCTCAAGGTGGGGCTGCGCCGTGACGTCACCGCGCCGTGACGTCACCGCGCCGTGACGTCATAGCGGGCGGGGCTCCGGGGGGGGTGGTGATGTCATGTCACCACCCTGACGTCATTTCCTGTCCCTCCCTTTTTGTGCCCCCCTCCCTTTCAAGGTCAAGTGGTTGGTCGCCGTCATCTTGGCCCTGAGGCCCCGCCCAGGCCACGCCCACTGTGACGTCATCAGGGAGGGGGTCTGAAAGCCGCCTCCCCCGAAATCCTCGGTTTTCGCCCCAAAAAATGGGGGTTCCCTCCCCCAATAAATGCGGAGCTGCTCGGGGATGTCGGCGTCTGCGGGGGCGCGCTGGGGCACTTGTGGGGCGCTATGGGGCGGCGCGGGGTCGCTGGGGGGGTGGGGCGGCGCTGTGGGGCGCTTGTGGGGCACTATGGGTCAGTTCTGGGGCACTTGTGGGGCGCTGTGGGGCACTTGTGGGGTGCTGTGGGGGGCTTGTGGGGCACTATGGGTCAGTTCTGGGGCACTTATGGGGCGCTGTGGGGCACTTGTGGGGCACTACGGGCCAGTTCTGGGGCACTTATGGGGCGCTGTGGGGCGCTTGTGGGTCACTATGGGTCAGTTCTGGGGCGCTGTGGGGCACCAATGGGGCGCTGTGGAGCACTTGTGGGGCACTACGGGCCAGTTCTGGGGCGCTGTGGGGCACCAATGGGGCGCTGTGGGGCACTTGTGGGTCACTATGGGTCAGTTCTGGGGCGCTGTGCGGCACTTATGGGGCGCTGTGGGGCACTTGTGGGGTGCTGTGGGGCAGTTGTGGGTCACTATGGGTCAGTTCTGGGGCGCTGTGGGGCACTTATGGGTTGCTGTGGGGCATTATGGGACGCTGTGGGGCACTTATGGGGCGCTGTGGGGCACTTGTGGGGCACTGTGGGGCAGTTGTGGGGCACTACGGGTCAGTTCTGGGGCACTGTGCAGCACTTATGGGTTGCTGTGGGGCACTTATGGGGCGCTGTGGGGCACTGTGGGGCACCAATGAGGCGCTGTGGAGCACTTGTGGGGCACTACGGGCCAGTTCTGGGGCACTTATGGGGCGCTGTGGGGCACCAATGGGGCACTTATGGGGCACTGTGGGGCACTTATGGTGGCGCCGTGGGGCAGTTGTGGGTCACGATGGGTCAGTTCTGGGGCGCTGTGGGGCACTTACGGGGCACTGTGGGGCACTTATGGGACGCTGTGGGGCATTTATGGGGTGCTGTGGGGCACCAATGGGGCACTTATGGGGCACTTATGGTGGCACCGTGGGGCAGTTGTGGGTCACTATGGGTCAGTTCTGGGGCACTGTGGGGCACTTGTGGGGCACTACGGGCCAGTTCTGGGGCGCTGTGGGGCACTTACGGGGTGCTGTGGGGCACTTATGCATCACTTATGGGGCGCTGTGGGGCACTTACGGGGTGCTGTGGGGCACCTATGGGTCACTTATGGGGCGCTGTGGGGCACTTATGGGGTGCTGTGGGGCACTTATGGGGCACCGTGGGGCACTTATGGGACGCTGTGGGGCACTTATGGGGCACTGTGGGGCACCAATGAGGCGCTGTGGGGCACTTGTGGGGCACTATGGGTCAGTTCTGGGGCGCTGTGGGGCACCAGTGGGGCACTGTGGGGCACTTATTGGGTGCTGTGGGGCATTTATGGGGCACTTATGGGGCGCTTGTGGGGCACCAATGGGGCGCTGTGGGGCACCAATGGAGCACTGTGGGGCACTTATGGGGTGCTGTGGGGCACTTATGCATCACTTATGGGGTGCTGTGGGGCACTTACGGGGTGCTGTGGGGCACTTATGGGTCACTTATGGGGCACTTATGGGTTGCTGTGGGGCACCTATGGGTCACTTATGGGGCGCTGTGGGGCACTTATGGGGCGCCAGGGGGCGCTGTGGGGCAGTCGGGATGGGGGTGGGGTGGGGGCGGGGCGCTGTGGGGCGGGGCCGGGGGGGGGGGATGTGTGGGGCGGAGCCGTGGGGCAGGAGCCACTTGTGGGGCAGCAGGAGGCAGCGGCGCCGTGGGGCAGGTAACGGGCCCGGACGCCTGGGTCCCCTTTTCTGGGGGGGGCCCGGGAGGGTTTGGGGGGTCCCCTGGGTGCCATTGGGGGTCTATAGGGCGCCCCTGGGTGCTCTGGGGTTTTTGGGGGGGCCCCCGGGGCTTTGGGGTGCTTTGGGTGCTTTGGGGTGCACAGAGAAATTTTGGGGTGCAAAGAGGTACCTTGGGGTGCTCTTGGGGCTTTTGGGGTGCTCTCGCGGGTTTTGGGTGCCCAGAGGAATTCTTGGGGTGCCCAGGTAGGTTTTGGGGTGCGCATGGGTGCTTTTGGGGGTTTTGGGTGCCCCTGGGGATTTGGGGTGCCCTGGGTGCTCTTGGGGTGCGAAGAGGCACCTTGGGGTGCCCAGAGGGGTTTTGGGGTGCCCTTGGTGTTCACGTGGGTGCCCTAAGGGTACCCTTGGGGTTTTGGGGTGCCCATGGGACCCTTGGGGTAGCCAGTGGGGTTTTGGGGTGCCCCTGGGAGCCTTTGGGCTGCCCTTGGGGTGCCAATGGGGTTTTGGGGTGCCCATGGGTGCCCGAAGGATTTTGGGGTGCCCATGGGTGCCCTTGGGGTGCCAGTGGGGTTTTGGGGTGCTCATGGGACCCTTAGGGTGCCAGTGGGGTTTTGGGGTTCCCCAGGTGCTCATGGGTGCCCTTGGGGTGCCAGTGGGATTTTGGGGTGCTCATGGGTGCCCTTGGGGTGCCCAGAGGGGCTTTGGGGTGCCCATGGGACCCTTGGGGTGCCAGAAGGTTTTTGGGGTGCCCATGGGGCCCTTAGGGTGCCAGTGGGGTTTTGGGGTGCCCTGGGTGCCCATGGGTCCCCTTGGGGTGCCAGAAGGTTTTTGGGGTGCCCGTGGGACCCTTAGGGTGCCAGTGAGGTTTTGGGGTGCCCATGGGACCCTTGGGGTGCCAGTAGGGTTTTGGGGTGCTCATGGGTGCCCATGGGTGCCCTTGGGGTGCCAGTGGGGTTTTGGGGTGCTTGTGGGTGCCCCTGGTCGCCCTTGGGGTGCCCAGAGGGGTTTTGGGGTGCCCATGGGACCCTTAGGGTGCCAGTGGGGTTTTGGGGTGCCCATGGGTGCCCTTAGGGTGCCAGTGGGGTTTTGGGGTGCCCCGGATGCCCATGGGACCCTTGGGGTGCCAGAGGGTTTTTGGGGTGCTCATGGGTGCCCTTAGGATGCCAGTGGGGTTTTGGGGTGCCCCTGGGTACCCATGGGTGCCCTTGGGGTGCCAGAAGGTTTTTGGGGTGCCCCTGGGACCCTTAGGGTGCCAGTGGGGTTTTGGGGTGCCCTGGGTGCTCATGGGACCCTTGGGGTGCCCAGAAGGGTTTTGGGGTGCCCCTGGGACCCTTGGGATGCCAGAGGGTTTTTGGGGTGCTCATGGGTGCCCTTAGGGTGCCAGTGGGGTTTTGGGGTGCCCTGGGTGCTCATGGGACCCTTGGGGTGCCAGTGGGGTTTTGGGGTGCCCTGGGTGCCCATGGGTCCCCTTGGGGTGCCAGAAGGTTTTTGGGGTGCCCATGGGGCCCTTAGGGTGCCAGTGAGGTTTTGGGGTGCCCCAGGTGCCCATGGGACCCTTGGGGTGCCAGTGGGGTTTTGGGGTGCTTGTGGGTGCCCCTGGTCGCCCTTGGGGTGCCCAGAGGGGTTTTGGGGTGCCCCTGGGACCCTTGGGGTGCCAGTGGGGTTTTGGGGTGCCCATGGGTGCCCTTGGGGTTCCCAGAGGGGTTTTGGGGTACCCCTGGGTGCCCATGGGACACTTGGGGTACCCAGTGGGGTTTTGGGGTGCTCTGGGTGCCCATGGGTGCCCTTGGGGTGCCCAGAAGGGTTTTGGGGTGCCCCGGGTGCCCCTGGGACCCTTGGGGTGCCCAGTGGGGTTTTGGGGTGCCCCTGGGTGCCCATGGGTGCCCTTGGGGCGCCCAGAGGGGTTTTGGGGTGCCCCTGGGACCCTTAGGGTGCCAGTGGGGTTTTGGGGTGCTTGTGGGTGCCCATGGGTGCCCTTGGGGTGCCAGTGGGGTTTTGGGGTGTCCATGGGTGCCCTTGGGGTGCCAGAGGGTTTTTGGGGTGCCCCTGGGACCCTTAGGGTGCCAGTGGGGTTTTGGGGTGCCCATGGGTGCTCATGGGTGCAGGTGGGATTTTGGGGTGCCCAGGCGGGGTTGAGATACCCAGAGGGGTTTTGGGGTGCCCCTGGGTGCCCTTGGGGTGCAGAGAGGGGGTTTGGGGTCCCCTGGGGTTTTGGGGTCCCCCGGGTGCTCTCGGGTGCCCTGCAGTAATTTTGGGGCTCCCCTGGGTTCCTTGGGGTGCCCCATTTACCCCCCAAAAATGGGTGCTCCCCCAAAAAAATGGGTCCAAAATTGGGTGCTACCCCCCGAAAAAAAACACTGCTAAAAATTGTTTCCGCCCCCAAATTGAGTGTTTTTGCCCTAAATAATGAGTTCTAAAATTGGGGGTTTTCCCCCCAAAATTGGGTCCCCCCAAAAAATTGAGTGTTTCCCCCCCCCAAAAAATTTTTTTTCCCAAAAAAAAAATGTGAGTTTCCTCCAACAAATGGGGCTTTTTCCCCCCAAAAAACGGGTACGAGCCTTTAAAAATTGGACTAAAACCGGGTGTTTCATTCCAAAAATGAATCCAAAAATTGGCCGTTCCTCCAAAAAAAAAATCTGTGCATGCCACAAAAAAGGCTCAAAAAGGCCCAAAAAAAGGCCCCAAAATTTTGGGGTTTCCCCCCAAACTGTTTTTTTTTTTTTCCCCAAAATTGTTTATTTCCCCCGTTATTCGTTTTTCCTCCAAACTGGTTTTTTTCCCCAAAATTTTTTATTTCCCCCCGTTATTTGTTGTTGCACCCCAAACAATTTTTCCCCAAAACAGTTTTTCTCCCCCAAATCATTTATTTCCCCCATTATTTTTTATTCCCCCCAAACCGTTTTTTCCCCAAATTATTCCCCCATTATTTATCGTCCCCCCAAACCATTTTTTCCCCCAAATCATTTATTCCCCTGATTATTTTTTGTTCCCCCCAAACTGTTTATTTTTCCCAAATTATCCCCCCCGTTATTTTCTGTTCCCCCAAAACCGTTTTTTTTCCCCGAATTATTCCCCCCATTATTTTTTCTTCCCCCCAAACCATTTTCTCCCCCAAATCATTTATTCCCCCCATTATTTTTTATTCCCCCCAAACCATTTTCTCCCCCAAATCATTTATTCCCCCCATTATTTATTGTTCCCCCCAAACCTTTTTTTTTTCCCCGAATTATTCCCCCCATTATTTTTTATTCCCCCCAAACCATTTTTCCCCCAAATTATTTATTCCCCCCATTATTTTTTCTTCCCCCCAAACTGTTTTTCCCCCAAATCATTTATTCCCCCCATTATTTTCTGTTCCCCCCAAACCGTTTTTTTTTTCCCCGAATTATTCCCCCCGTTATTTTTTGTTCCCCCCAAACCGTTTTTTTTTTCCCCAAATTATTCCCCCTGTTATTTTTTGTTCCCCCCAAAGTGTTTTTTCCCCAAATTATTCCCCCCATTATTTATTGTTCCCCCCAAACCTTTTTTTTTTCCCCGAATTATTCCCCCCGTTATTTTCTGTTCCCCCCAAACCGTTTTTTTTTTCCCCGAATTATTCCCCCCATTATTTTCTGTTCCCCCCAAACCGGTTTTTTTTCCCCAAATCATTTCCCCCAAATCACTGACCCCCCCTGTTCTCCGTGTCCCCCCCCCACCCCAGACAGGCCCACGGCCCCGTCGCTGTTCGCGCTCAGGACCTGCCCGGGGACGGCCCCCCCGGCCCCCACCGTGGCCTGTCTCGCCACCAGCTTCGTCCCCCCGCCGGTGACGGTGACCTGGGACCCCTCGGCCCCCCCGGCGCTGACCTTTGCCCCCGTGCGCGACCGCCAGGGACGATGGACCCTGACCAGCAGGGTCAAGGGCGACGCCGTCGGCAGGAGACGCTGCACCGTCCACCACCCGGCGACCGGCAAAACCCAGAGCATCGACGTCGAAGGTAATTTGCATCTCATTTGCATCTCATTTACGGACACACACCCCCCCCCCACCCAGGGCCCGCGCTCGCTCCGCCTCCTTTTGCATCTCATTTGCATCTCATTTGCATCTGTTTTGCATATATTTTGCGTATCATTTGCAGACACGCCCATGCGTTCCCTGCCCGCCCAGGGACCGCGCGCGCCCCGCCTCCCTTTGCATCTCATTTGCATCTCATTTGCATGTCGTTTGCATGCCGTTTGCAGCCCCACTGGGAAAACTGGGACCCCCTCTTGGAAACTGGGGAGACTGGGAGCCCCCCAAAACCCAACTGGGGATACCGGGAACCCCTAAAACCCAACTGGGGATACTGGGCACCCCCCCAAAACCCAACTGGGGAGACCGGGAACTCCTTCCTGGGGATACTGGGAACCCCTAAAACCCAACTGGGGAGACTGGAAGCCCCCCATAACCCAACTGGAGAAACTGGGAACCCCCAAACCCAACTGGGGAAACTGGAACCCCCCCAAAACCCAACTGGGGATACTGGGAACCCCCCCATAACCCAACTGGGGATACCGGGAACCCCTAAAACCCAACTGGGGATACTGGGAACCCCCCCAAAACCCAACTGGGGAGACCGGGAACTCCTTCCTGGGGATACTGGGAACCCCTAAAACCCAACTGGGGAGACTGGGAACCCCCCCATAACCCAACTGGGGAAACTGGGAACCCCCCAAACCCAACTGGGGAAACTGGGAACCCCCCCATAACCCAACTGGGGAGACTGGGAACCCCCCAAACCCAACTGGGGATACTGGGAACCCCCCCATAACCCAACTGGGGAGACTGGGAACTGCTTCCTGGGGATACTGGGAACCCCTAAAACCAACTATTCACCCCCATTCACCAACTTTGGGCAAAACCACCAATTTTTCTCGCCAAGATCTACAGACTTTGGAGCCAAATTGCGAAGCTTGGGGGCGAGATCTGAAATTTTGGGGGGGGGGTGTTACTATTTTGAGGCAAGATTTGCACATTTTTCGGTTCGATTCCAAATTTGTCCGCAAGATTTTGGAAGGTTTGCGACTTTTTTGGGCAAAATGACAGCATTTGGGGGCATTATTGTGCAAGATCGGCAAATTTCTTTCCAAAGTTACCATTTTTTAATGCAAGATTATTTGCCAAGATTTGCATGTTTTTTGGGTGAAATTACACTTTTGGGGCAAGATTCGCCAATATTTTTGGCGAGATTGCAACTTCCGCAGTTGCAAATCGCCAATTTTTTGCAAGATCACATTTTTTTAAGCAAGATTTTTTTTTTTTTTTTTGCAAGCTTTTCCAATTTTTTGTATGATCTCCAATTTTTCGGTCGAGAATTTTCGCAAAACCACCCCGTTTTGGGGCCAGATTTTGCAAAATCGCCCACTTTAGGGGGCAAAATTTGCCGTTTTCTTACAATACTTCCAACTTTTTTTTCCAAATCTCTGATTTTTCCCCCGATTCCCCCAATTGTCCCCGTGTTTCCAGCCCCCCAGGTCCGTGTCCCGACCGTGTCCCTCCTCCACGCCTGCGACGCCACCTCCGTCCAGCTTGTCTGTGACGTCACCCGCTTCTC
This sequence comes from Caloenas nicobarica, assembly GCF_036013445.1. Lineage (NCBI taxonomy): Eukaryota > Metazoa > Chordata > Aves > Columbiformes > Columbidae > Caloenas > Caloenas nicobarica. The sequence goes on from NC_088281.1 coordinate 591,883, forward strand.
CCCGCCCCCCGTGGCCATCGATTGGCTGGTTGACGGCCACGCCCTCCTCCCGTCCCCCCCATTGAACGCCCTTGAATCGGGGGCGGGCGGGACCTTCCGCACGGGGTCCAAGGTCAACGTCACGTTGGAGGAATGGCAGGAGAGGACCTACAGCTGCCGCGTCACCCACCCGCCGTCCGGTAACGTCCAGGAGGTGACGGGACACAAGTGTCTGGGTGAGTGACGTCATGGTGACATCACGGTGCTAGCGTCTCGGGGGGTTGTCCCCAAGTTGGGTTATGGCTGGTGGCATCTCAGGGGGTTGACCCAACGTTGGGTTTTTGATGGTGGCACCTCCTTGGCTTGACCCAACATTGGGTTATGGCTGGTGGCATCTCAGGGGGTTGACCCAACGTTGGGTTTTTGATGGTGGCACCTCCTTGGCTTGACCCAACATTGGGTTTTGGGTGGTGGCATCTCAGGGGGTTGACCCAACGTTGGGTTTTTGATGGTGGCACCTCCTTGGCTTGACCCAACATTGGGCTTTGGGTGGTGGCATCTCAGGGGGTTGACCCAACGTTGGGTTTTTGATGGTGGCACCTCCTTGGCTTGACCCAACATTGGGTTTTGGGTGGTGGCACCTCCTTGGCTTGACCCAACATTGGGTTTTGGGTGGTGGCATCTCCATAGGGTTCAACCCACATTGGTATTTGGGGCCACCACCGCTTGTCTTGACCCTACATCACTCCAGGGCTGGTGACACCTCCTTGAGGTTGTCCCCATGTTGGCTTTTGGATGGCGGCATCTCCAGGGGGTCCCCTCCCTGTTGGTTCTTGAGTGGTGACATCTCCTTGGCTTGACCCAACGTTGGGTTTCGGGTGGTGGCACCTCCTGGGGTTGACCCAATGTTGGGTTTTTGATGGTGGCGCCTCCTTGGCTTGACCCGACGTTGGGTTTTGGGTGGCGGCATCTCCTTGGCTCGACCCAACATTGGGTTTTGGGTGGCGGCATCTCCTTGGCTTGACCCAACGTTGAGTTTTGGGGTCATCACCCCCTCGTCTTGACCCCACGTCGCTCCGGGGGTGACGACACCTCCTCAAGCTTGCCGTCCCCATCACTGTCCCCCATCCAGGAGCCCCGGCAGACGCCACCTCCATCCGCCTCTTCGTCCTCCCCCCGACCCCTGCGGAACTCTACGTCTCCCAGAGCCCCAAACTCCGCTGCGTGGTCACCAGTTTGCCCAGTGACGAGGGACTGGTGGTGTCCTGGACCCGCCAGGGTGCTGGCGCCCTCCACCCCAACGTCCCCGAGCTCAAGGCCCAGTTCAACGGCACCTTCACGGCCACCAGCGAGGTCCCGGTGACCACCAGGGACTGGGAGAGTGGCGAAACCTTCACCTGCACCGTCAGGCACGCCGAGCTCCCCTCCTCCCTCAGCCGCTCCGTCGCCAAACGAGCCGGTAGGTGGCGGGGCGAGGCGTTGCCCCCCTGTTTCCCCCATTTCCTCCCTATTTCCCCCCATTTCTCCACGCTTTCCACCCATTTCCACCCCATTTCTGCCCATTTCCACCCCATTTCTGCCCATTTCCCCCCATCGCCCCCCATTTTCCCCATTTCCACCTCATTTTTCCCCATTTCCCCCTAATTCTATGCCATTTCCCCCGATTTCCCCCCCATTCCCCTCCGTTTTCTCCCCATTTCCCCCATTTTGCCCCCTTTCTCCCCGTTTCCTCCCCATTTCCCCCCATTTCCCCTATTTCCTCCCCATTCCCATCCATTTCCACCCCATTTACCCCATTTGCCCCACTTCCCCCCATTTCCCTTATTTCCCCCCATTCCCTCCCATTTCCCCCCATTCCCATTTGTTTCCTGCCATTCCCCCCCCCATTTCCTCCCTATTTCCCCCCATTTGCCCCAATTCCCCTTATTTCCCCCCATTCCCATCCATTCCCATTTGCTTCCCCCCATTTCCCCCATTTGCCCCAATTCCCCCCATTTCCCCCCATTCCCATTTGCTTCTCCCCATTTCCCCCCCATTTATTTCCCCCATTTACCCCAATTCCCCCCATTTCCCCCCATTCCCATTTGCTTCCCCCCATTTCCCCCCCATTTATTTCCCCCATTTGCCCCATTCCCCCCATTCCCCCCCATTCCCATTTGTTTCCCCCCCATTTATTTCCCCCATTTCCCCCAATTCCCCCCATTTCCCCCATTCCCATTTGCTTCCCCCCATTCCCCCCATTTATTTCCCCCATTTCCCCCAATTCCCCCCATTTCCCCCCATTCCCATTTGCTTCCCCCCATTCCCCCCCATTTATTTCCCCCATTTCCCCCAATTCCCCCCATTTCCCCCCATTTGTTTCCCCCCCATTTATTTCCCCCACTTGCCCCCATTCCCCCCATTTCTTCCCCATTCCCCCCCATCTCCCCCCTATTTCCCCCCCATCTCCCCCCTATTTCCCTCCCATCTCCCCCCCCCATTCCCCCCCCATTTCCCCCCCATTTACCCCCCTCTCCCTCCTCCCCTTCCAGGCAAGCGCTCGGCCCCCAGCGTCTTCCTCCTCCCCCCGCCGGCCGAGGAAGTGACCAGCTCCTACTCCACCTTGAGCTTGACCTGCCTGCTGCGGGGCTTCTACCCCGAGGACGTCTCGGTGGAGTGGCAGAAGAACCAGGAGACGCTGGACAGCGGGGCTTACGATGTCATGCCCCCCCGGAAAGAAAAGGGCGGGGCAGGGGAGGGGTCGTATTTCCTGTACAGCCGCTTGGGGGTGCGGAGGGACGAATGGGAGCAGGGGAACAGCTACGTCTGCATGGTGGTCCACGAGGGGCTGCCCATGAAGTTCATCCAACGGAGCATCGCGAAGGGGCCGGGTAACAGATGAGGTCGTGGTGGGGGGGGGTGACCACCCTTTGTCTCGGCGTGGCCCCACTCCCCATCCCCTGGTTGAAAGGGGAGGGGTGAATAAAGGAGATGATGGTTCAGGTGGTTGGTTGAGTGGTTGAGAAGATGGTTGGGTGGTTCGCTGGTTGGGTGGTTCGCTGGTTGGCTGGTTGAGAAGACGGTGGGTTGGTGGGTTGGGTGGTTGCTTGAGAAGATTGTTGGTTGGTGGGTTGGTCGGTTGGGTGGTTGCTTGAGAAGATTGTTGGTTGGTGGGTTGGTCGGTTGGGTGGTGGCTTGAGAAGATGATTGGTGAGTTGGTTGGTTGGCCCGTTGGTCGGTTGGCCCGTTGGTTGGTTGAGAAGATGGTCAGTTGGTTGGTTGGGCGGTTAGGTGTTTGGTCGGTTTGGTGGGTGGATGTTCGGTTGGGTGGTCAGTTGGTTGGTTGGTCAGTTGGGTGGCTAGCTGGGTGGTTGGTTGGTTGGTCAGCTGGTTGGTTGGTTACTTGGTTGGTTGATCAGTTGGTCGGTTTGTTGGTTGGTCGGTTGGGTGGTTGGGTGGTCACTTGGTTGGTCGCTTGGTTGGTTGATTGGTCAGTCGGTTGGTCGGTTGGGTGGTTGGTTGGTGGATTGGTTGGTTGATTGGTCAGTCGGTTGGTCGGTTGGGTGGTTGGTTGGTGGATTGGTTGGTTGATTGGTCAGTCGGTTGGTCGGTTGGGTGGTTGGTTGGTGGATTGGTTGGTCGGTTGGTTGGTCGGTCGCTTAATTGGTTGATTGGTTGGTCAGTTGGTTGGTTGATTGGTTGGTCAGTTGGTTGGTCGGTCGGTTGGTTGATTGGTTGGTCAGTTGGTTGGTCGGTCACTTAGTTGGTTGATTGCTTGGTCGGTTGGTTGGTTGCTCAGTTGGTTGTTCGGTCGGTCGGTTGGTTGTTTGGATGGTTGGTCGGTTGGTTGGGGTGATTGGTCGGTTGGGTGGTCAGTTGGGTGGTTGATTGGCCACCTGGGCAGACACCTGGCAGGCATGAGGGTGGAGAAGATTCCAAGGACGGGCAGCGGGATGGGCACCCACCACCCACTGACCTTCCTCCTCCTCCTCTTCCTCCTCCTGCCAGGTCTGGCCCTGCCCCAGGACTTCTGCCAGGCCGATGGCGAGAGCTCCAGTGGGCCCTGGGACACCATCGCCGTCTTCATCACCCTCTTCCTCCTCAGTGTCTGCTACAGCGCCACTGTCACCCTCTTCAAGGTGGGGTCCCGGGGGTGGGGGGAGGTCCAGTAGGTGGGGGCTGGATGGTTGGTTGGGTGGTTGGTTGAGAAGATGGTTTGTTGGTTGGTTGGGTGGTTGCTCGGTTGGTCAGTTGGTCGGTTGGTTGGTTGGGAAGATGGTTGGTTGGAGGGATGGTTGGTTGGTCGAGAAGATGGTTGGTTGGTCAGTTGATCGGCTGGTTGGTTGAGAAGATGGTTGGTTGGAGGGATGGTTGGTTGGTTGAGAAGGTGGTTGGTCGGATGGATGGTTGGTTGGTCGAGAAGATGTTTGCTTGGTCAGTTGGTTGGTCAGCTGGTTGGTCAGTTGGTCGGTTGGTTGGTTGAGAAGATGGTTGGTTGGAGGGATGGTTGGTTGGTTGAGAAAGTGGTTGGTTGGTCGGTTGGTTGGTTAGTTGGTCAGTTGGATGGTTGGTTTGTCAGTCTGTTGGTTGGTCCATCACCTCCCCTCCCCCCCACAGGTCAAGTGGCTCCTCTCCACCATCCTCCACCTCAAGCACGGCCCCGCCCCCGACTACAAGAATGTCATCCAGCGTGTGGCCTAGGCCAGGGACGTGTCCCCAACCCCCACAAGGTGACACCGAGCGGGGCGGGACCAGCGATGGAACCATTTCTCCAATTGGCTGCTTGCACCCGAGCGCCCACAAACAAGGACAAGGGGTTGCAGATGTTTCCTGTCCCAGTCCCCAGGGGGACGCGGGGGCGGGTGTCGCACAAGAACAACCTGGGGGGGTGGTGACACCCCTAGATTTGGGCGGGGGGACACGGGGGGGGAACGCGGTGACGGAGAAGCAGCCACCGGGTCTAACCAGAAAGGGACCGGCCAGGTGAGGCTGGGGACCCACCAGCCACCGGGTCACCCACCAACCGTGGGGTGATCTGCAGGGACAGGAGTTGGACTTGGTGGGCCCGGTGGGTCCCTTCCAGCTCAGGACGTCCTGCGAGGGGGGGACACGGCAGCCACCGCTCTACCCAGGGGAGGGGACGGCCACCAAGTCAACCCAAGGGGTGGTGACAGGGACACCGGCCACGAGGTTCTGGGGAGAAGACACCAGTGGGTCAACCCAAGAGGGGACGGGACACCAGTGGATCAACCCAAGAGGGGATGGGACACCAGTGGGTCAGCCCGAGAGGGGATGGGACACCAGTGGGTCAACCCAAGAGGGGACAGGACACCAGTGGGTCAACCCAAGAGGGGATGGGACACCAGTGGGTCAACCCAAGAGGGGACGGGACACCAGTGGGTCAACCCAAGAGGGGACAGGACAGCAGTGGGTCAACCCAAGAGGGGACGGGACAGCAGTGGGTCAACCCAAGAGGAGGGGACACCAGTGGGTCAACCCAAGAGGGGACGGGACACCAGTGGGTCAACCCAAGAGGGGACGGGACACCAGTGGGTCAACCCAAGAGGAGGGGACACCAGTGGGTCAACCCAAGAGGGGACGGGACACCAGTGGGTCAACCCGAGAGGGGACGGGACACCAGTGGGTCAACCCAAGAGGGGATGGGACAGCAGTGGGTCAACCCAAGAGGGGACGGGACACCAGTGGGTCAACCCAAGAGGATGGGACACCAGTGGGTCAACCCAAGAGGGGACGGGACACCAGTGGGTCAACCCAAGAGGGGATGGGACACCAGTGGGTCAACCCAAGAGGGGACAGGACACCAGTGGGTCAACCCAAGAGGGGACAGGACACCAGTGGGTCAACCCAAGAGGGGACGGGACACCAGTGGGTCAACCCAAGAGGGGACAGGACACCAGTGGGTCAACCCAAGAGGGGACGGGACACCAGTGGGTCAGCCCGAGAGGGGATGGGACACCAGTGGGTCAACCCAAGAGGGGACAGGACACCAGTGGGTCAACCCAAGAGGGGATGGGACACCAGTGGGTCAACCCAAGAGGGGACGGGACACCAGTGGGTCAACCCAAGAGGATGGGACACCAGTGGGTCAACCCAAGAGGGGATGGGACACCAGTGGGTCAACCCAAGATGGGGGTAAAGGGATGACACTGGCCAATGGGTCAACCCAAGAGGGGACAGGACACCAGTGGGTCAACCCAAGAGGGGACGGGACACCAGTGGGTCAACCCAAGAGGATGGGACACCAGTGGGTCAACCCAAGAGGGGACAGGACACCAGTAGGTCAACCCAAGAGGGGACGGGACACCAGTGGGTCAACCCAAGAGGGGTTGACCCACTAGAACTGGCCACCAGCTCTACCCAGGGGAGGGGGAGTGGGCGGGGATGTCGTTTCTGTCCCAAACCCGCCGATTTGGGGCAAACCTGACCCCACCCGACCATGGTTGGCGTCTGCGCGACCACCTGGCTTGGTGTCGTTAAACCCCAAATCCCCCTTTTTCACCTCGTTTGCGCCACCGAAACCCGCCCGCTTCTCATAAACGGCCTCTTGGTGCCAAAAAAAACCCCCGAAAAACGACGGCTGTTTTTGCACCTTGACCACAAAGTTTTCGAGTTTATTCATCATTTTGCCCCCAAAAAGCTGCTCTGGTCCTCGTGATAGAAAAACACCTGGTTTATGGTGAAAAAAAAAAAAATGCGGTTTGTGGCAAACGGCCTTTGCTTTATGGGAAATGTACACGTTTTATGGTGCAAAACTACCCGTTTTGTGCAAAAAGGCTGCTTTCGTGAAAAAAAAAAAATATCCCTCGTTTTACGGGAAAAACCCCACAGTTTATTGCAAAACCCACTCATGGCGAAAAATAAAAATACCGAAAGAAGTGTTTTATGGCAAAAAGCGCTTCTTTTAAAGACAAAAAAAAAAAGCTCATTTTGAGGCAAAATCTGCCTCCTCCCCCCCCCACCATGTTCTGTTAAATATATCCTGATTTTATGGGAAAAAAAACCTCATTTTATGTCTAAAGACCACGCATTTTATGGGAAAAAAAAAAATCTGTTTTTTGGGAAAAAAATGTCATTTTATGTTTAAAAAGCCTTAATTTTATTGTAAAGAAAACCCTCAGTTCATGGGGGGAAAAAAGCCTCATTTTACGGCAAAAATAGCCCCTCGTTTTATGGGGAAAAATCCCTCGTTTTGTCATTAAAACCCCCTTCGTTTTATCATTAAAATCCCTCATTTTAAAGCAAATCCCCCCACCTCATAGCCAAAAAATACCCAGTTTTTTGGCCAAAAATATTTCCTTGTTTTAAGACAAAAAATCCTCATTTAATGGCAAAAAATTAAACCTGGCAAAAGAAGCAGTTTATGGCAAAAGGGTCCTGGTTTTATGGTGGAAAAAACCTTAATTTTATGGTTAAAAAACCTCCTAATCCCGCTTTCTCCCCTCAAAAAGAGAAAAACAGCAGATTTTTTCCCCAAAACCCATGAAATTTGGCATAAAACATCCCCTTGTCTCCACAAAACCTACCTTTTTTTGGAGTACAATCCAACCAAAATTCACAAATCTTGACTTTTTTGCCCCAAAATCTTGATTTTTTTCCTCCAAAAGTCTTGACTTTTTTGCCCCCGAATCTTGGACTTTGTGCTTTGAAAATCTTGACTTTAGTCCCCCAAAATCTCGATGTTTTTGCCCCCAAATCATGGCTTCCTTGTCCAAAAATCTTCAATTTTGTGCCTCCAAAATATGGAAATTTGCACCCAAACCCCTTGATTTTTCTCCTCCAAAAGTCTTCACTTCTATGCCGCAAAATGTTCGCTTTTACGCTCAAAAATCTTCACTTTTCTTGCCAAAAAAAAAAAATCTGCATTTCTGCCTTCAAAAAGCATCACTTTGGGGCAAAAATCACCCGCTTTGCAAAAGCCACCATTTCTACACATTAAAAAAATTCTAAAACCATATTTTTTGGGGAAAATCCCTGATTTGCCTCTTCACTCCCATAAAACACTCCCTCCCCCCCGCCCCAAAACGACCGTTTTTGCCCCTTTTTTATCCAACCCCCCCTTTTTTGCCGCGTTCTGCCCAACCCCAAAACTTGCGTTTTTCAACCCAATTTTAAAAGCCCCCAAACTTTCAGATTTCGCCCCCATATCGGGGTCAGGGTGGGATCACCCGGACGCCTGGGTCCCTCCTTAGCATCGGGGCGCCCCCTCGTGGCCGCCACCTCCCATCTCTCCCCGACTGGCCGCCGCCTTCACCCCGCCTCGCTCTCCCTCAGCCAATCGCAGCGCAAGGTCCGCCCTTTTCCCCTCTCCTGATTGGTCGGGACCTCAAGGTTGCTATAAATTTTTCTATACATTTCTATAAATTCGTTATCAACGAAAGGTGGCTGAGGAGAAACTTCATCCTTTATTGGATCTGGGGGGAAACGTAGCGATGGGTGAGGGAAAAGCTGAGGTACTAAATGCCTTGTCTGCCTCAGTCTTTACTAGTCAGATAATAATTAATATTTAATATTTAATATTTGGATAATATTTACCTTGTAGAAGAGGGACCATCTAAAAAGTACACAAAGTAATATATGGGACAGGAAACTTCTATTTGATCACAGCACAGAGAAGAAGGGGATATTCAATGAAAATTAAAAATGGCAATACCAGGTCTTATTTTCAGGATATTCAATGAAAATTACAAATGGCAATACCAGGTCTTATTTTCAGGATATTCAATGAAAATTACAAATGACAATACTAGGTCTTCTTTTCGAGATATTTAATGAAAATTAAAAATGGCAATACCAGGTCTTCTTTTTGAGGTATTCAATGAAAATTAAAAATGGCAATACCAGGTCTTATTTTCAGGATATTCAATGAAAATTAAAAATGGCAATACCAGGTCTTATTTTCAGGATATTCAATGAAAATTAAAAATGGCAATACCAGGTCTTATTTTCAGGATATTCAATGAAAATTACAAATGGCAATACTAGGTCTTCTTTTCGAGATATTTAATAAAAATTAAAAATGGCAATACCAGGTCTTCTTTTTGAGGTATTCAATGAAAATTAAAAATGGCAATACCAGGTCTTATTTTCAGGATATTCAATGAAAATTAAAAATGGCAATACCAGGTCTTATTTTCAGGATATTCAATGAAAATTACAAATGGCAATACCAGGTCTTATTTTCAGGATATTCAATGAAAATTAAAAATGGCAATACCAGGTCTTATTTTCAGGATATTCAATGAAAATTACAAATGGCAATACTAGGTCTTCTTTTCGAGATATTTAATAAAAATTAAAAATGGCAATACCAGGTCTTCTTTCTGAGATATTCAATGAAAATTAAAACTGGCAATACCAGGTCTTCTTTTTGACGTATTCAATGAAAATTAAAAATGGCAGTACCAGGCTGTTAAAAAGGTCTTCTTTTCAACACAGGGTACTATTAGCATCACCGAAAAGTCCGGAACGGAACTTCTACGTATGGAAAATTAAGAAAAGGGTTGTGGAAATTAACTGAGCTCCCTGAGCATCACGTGAAAGACTGGGATGGGGAGCAGAATGAAGTCTCCGTAATCCAAAGGGGAAGTTAGTGACCTACTACGCCGCTCATAATCCGAAGGGGAACAGGTAGTGACCTACTACGCTGCTCATAATCCGAAGGGGAATGGTTAGTTGCCTACTACGCCGCTCATAATCCAAAGGGGAACGGTTAGTGACCTACTACGCCGCTCATAATCCAAAGGGGAACGGTTAGTTGCCTACTACGCCGCTTGTAATCTGAAGGTGAATGGTTAGTGACCTACTACGCCGCTCGTAATCCAAAGGGGAACCGTTAGTGACCTACTACGCCGCTCGTAATCCAAAGGGGAACCGTTAGTTGCCTACTATGCTGCTCATAATCCAAAGGGGAACAGTTAGTGACCTACTACGCCGCTCATAATCCAAAGGGGAACCGTTAGTTGCCTACTACACCGCCCATAATCCAAAGGGGAACCGCTAGTGACCTACTACGCCGCTCATAATCCAAAGGGGAATGGTTAGTTGCCTACTACGCTGCTCATAATCCAAAGGGAAACTGTTAGTTGCCTACTACACCGCTCGTAATCCAAAGGGGAACGGTTAGTTGCCTACTACGCCGCTCATAATCCAAAGGGGAACCGTTAGTTGCCTACTACACCGCTCATAATCCAAAGGGGAACCGTTAGTTGCCTACTACACCGCCCATAATCCAAAGGGGAACCGCTAGTGACCTACTACGCCGCTCATAATCCAAAGGGGAATGGTTAGTTGCCTACTACGCTGCTCATAATCCAAAGGGGAACCGTTAGTTGCCTACTACGCCGCTCGTAATCCAAAGGGGAACGGTTAGTGACCTACTACGCCACTCATAATCCAAAGGGGAATGGTTAGTTGCCTACTACGCCGCTCGTAATCCAAAAGGGAACAGTTAGTGACCTACTACGCCGCTCGTAATCCAAAGGGGAACGGTTAGTTGCCTACTACACCGCTCATAATCCAAAGGGGAACAGTTAGTGACCTACTATGGCCGCTCATAATCCGAAGGGGAACGGTTAGTGACCTACTACGCCGCTCATAATCCAAAGGGGAACGGTTAGTTGCCTACTATGCCGCTCGTAATCCAAAAAGGAACAGTTAGTGACCTACTACGCCGCTTATAATCCAAAGGGGAACGGTTAGTTGCCTACTACACCGCTCGTAATCCAAAGGGGAACGGTTAGTTGCCTACTATGCCGCTCGTAATCCAAAAGGGAATGGTCAGTTGCCTACTACGCCACTCATAATCCGAAGGGGAATGGTTAGTGACCTACTACGCTGCTCATAATGCAAAGGGGAACCGTTAGTTGCCTACTACGCCGCTCATAATCCAAAGGGGAACCGTTAGTTGCCTACTACGCCGCCCATAATCCAAAGGGGAACCGCTAGTGACCTACTACGCCGCTCATAATCCAAAGGGGAACCGTTAGTGACCTAGTACGCCGCTCATAATCCAAAGGGGAACGGTTAGTTGCCTACTACGCCGCTCGTAATCTGAAGGGGAATGGTTAGTGACCTACTACGCCGCTCATAATCCAAAGGGGAATGGTTAGTGACCTACTACGCCGCTCATAATCCAAAGAGGAACGGTTAGTGACCTACTACGCCGCTCATAATCCAAAGGGGAACGGTTAGTTGCCTACTACGCCGCTCGTAATCTGAAGGGGAATGGTTAGTGACCTACTACGCCACTTGTAATCTGAAGGGGAATGCTTAGTGACCCACTACGCCGCTCGTAATCCGAAGGGGAATGGTTAGTGACCTACTACACCGCTCGTAATCCAAAGGGGAATGGTTAGTTGCCTACTACGCCGCTCATAATCCGAAGGGGAACCGTTAGTTGCCTATTACACCGCTCATAATGCAAAGGGGAATGGTTAGTGACCTCCTACACCGCTCATAATCCAAAGGGGAACGGTTAGTGACCTACTACGCCGCTTATAATCCAAAGGGGAACAGTTAATTGCCTACTACGCCGCTCGTAATCCAAAGGGGAATGGTCAGTTGCCTACTATGCCGCTCATAATCCAAAGGGGAACAGTTAGTGACCTACTACGCCGCTCATAATCCAAAGGGGAACGGTTAGTGACCTACTACGCCGCTCGTAATCCAAAGGGGACCAGTTAGTGACCTACTACGCCGCTCATAATCCGAAGGGGAACAGTTAATTGCCTACTACGCCGCTCGTAATCCGAAGGGGAACAGTTAATTGCCTACTACGCCACTCGTAATCCAAAGGGGAACAGTTAATTGCCTACTACACCGCTCATAATCCAAAGGGGAACAGTTAATTGCCTACTACGCCACTCGTAATCCAAAGGGGAACAGTTAATTGCCTACTACGCCGCTCGTAATCCAAAGGGGACTGGTCAGTTGCCTACTACGCCGCTCAGAGACCCACAAGTCTATGGGGCCGGATGGGACCCATCATCTCTCGGCAGCCCTGGCTAAACGAGGAGGTCCCAGCCCACTGGAGGTCGTCAAACGTGACAGTTCCTTTTGTTCTCTTCATCTCCCGAAACATCGCGTTTTGCCATTTTATTAGCAACGGACATTTTAATTGGCGTCGGTCGTTTGCTTGCTGCCAGAAATAACATAACGATGAATGCGCAAGGTGAGAAGTCCCGGAACAGCCTGCGAGGACTCCTGTTCTCACTCCTTTGAAGGGAGGATAATGCATCGCTACTCATCTTACACCCCGCTCGAAATTCGGGAAGCAACTCTACGATTTGCCAGAGAAAAACTAAACCTGCAGCTCAGCTCACCGGCCTCTTAACCCTTCGATATTATACGATAAGGCTCATTTTAAAACCCTCGAGGGCGTTAAAAGCTTCCAAGGAAACAAGTCGCGATCTTGTCGGTATAATCAAGTTTTTCAAAATTTGAGAAGCAACACATTTGCTAGGTTTTTCCTTTTTTTGTTCGCCTTCCGAGGTTTCTTCGCTTTATTTTTTTGTTTTTAATTTTTTTTTTCTTTCTAATTTTTTTTTTCTTTCATTTTTGCTTTTTTTTTTTTTTTTTTAATTTGTTCGTTTTTGGGGGTTCTTCTGCCTCTTTTTTGTGTGTTTTTGGTCTTTGGTTTATTCGCTTTTTGTTTGGTTGGGTTATTTCTTTGCCTTTTGCTGGTTTTGAGGCAGGATGCGCCGGGGTGACCGTGGCCCCTTTTACCGCCCCGGCTTGCGGGGGGGGGGGGGCGGGTCTGGGGGGGTCCCCGGCGTTTGGGGGGACCCTGGAAGGAGGGGGCTGGGGGGGCCCTGGCGTTTGGGGGGGTCCCCTCTCCCTATAGCTCTGTGCCCCCCCAAATAAAGACAAAGGCACCGGATGGGGCTGGGGGAGCTTTATTGGGGGGTGGGGGGCAGATGGGGGGTGTTGGGGGGGCAGATATGGGGCTGGGGGGCAGATGGGGTGTATTGGGGAGCAGATGGGGGGTGTCGGGGGGGCAGATATGGGGCTGGGGGGCAGATGGGGTGTATTGGGGGGCAGACGGGGGGTGTTGGGGGGCAGACGGGGGGTGTCGGGGGGGCAGATATGGGGCTGGGGGGGTCCGCTCAGGAGTACATGGTGAGCTGCAGCCACTGCGGAGAGAAGGCGCCAGGTCAGCGGGGTTGCAGGAGCCCTATGGATGCTATAGGGGCCCTATAGGGGCTATGGGGGACATAGGGGCCCTAGAGATGCTATGGGGGCTATAGGGACCCTATAAATGCTACAAGGGCTATAGGGGCCCTACAGGGGTGATGGGTGCCCTACAGATGCTACACAGGCTATAGGGGCTGTATAGGGACTATAGGAGCCCTATAAATGTTACAAGGGCTATAGGGGCCCTATAGGGGTGACAGGGACCCTATACAGGCTACACAGGCTACAAGAGTCATATAGGAGCTATAGGAGCCCTATAAATGCTACAAGGGCTATAAGGACCCTATAGAAGCCATAGGAGCCCTATAAATGCTACAAGGGCTATAGGAGCCCTATGGATACTATAGGGGCTCTACAGGGGTGATAGGGACCCTATACAGGCTACAGGGGCCCTATAGAGACTATAAGAACCCTGTAAACGCTACAAGGGCTATAGGGGGCCCTACAGTGGCTATAAGGCCTCTATAAATGCTGCAAGAACTATAGAAGCCCGATAGAACAGATAAGGACCCTATAGATACTACGCAGACTATAAGGGCCCTATGGGAGCTATAGCAGCTGTGCAGACACTACAGAGACTATAAGGGCCCTATAAATGATATGGGGGGGGCTCTATAGGGTCACGGGGGGGGCTATAGGGACCGGGGGGACCCCAAATTTCCCCCCCCCGCCTCAACCCACCTCCTGGAGGGTGACCCGGATCTGGCCGCTCCCATCACGGTCCAGAGACTTGAAGGCACCTGGTTGGGGGGGGGGGTCCCCAAAATCAGGGCCGGGGGGGGGTCCCAAATTCAGAGGCGGGGGGACATCATTCCCCCCCCCACCCCCCAACTGTTGGGACCCCCCCATAGATTTCCCACCCCCCCCCCCAAATTTGGGACCCCCCCCCACTCTTGGCTCCCCGCTATGGGATCCTCCCCCCCCCCCCAACTCTTGGGACCCCCCCCCCAAATTTGGGGGTTCTCTCCCATCCTCCCAACCCTTGGGATCCCCCTCCCAATGGGGTGTGTGTGTGTCCCCCCCGTAATTCAGCACCCCCCCCCACTCTTGGGCTCCCCCCTACCGGGTCCCCCCACTTTTGGGACCCCCCCAATGAGGTTTCGTGTGTCCCCCCCCAAATTTGGGGTGTCCCCCCCCCCCACTTACGGAACATGGCGTCGAGGCGCACGAGGCAGCTGATGAAGTTGTCGAAGTCGAGCTGCCCCCCTCGTCGCCATAGCGACGACCCAGCACCCCCAAAAGGGGGGGGGGCAGCCGGAAACCTGGGGGGGGGACACACACACATGTGGGGACGTGACCTTTGACCCCCTCCCCCCCATTATCCCCCCGCACCCCAAAATGCGCCCCCCCAGGTGACCCCACTATAAATACCCTGGACCCCCCCCCCCCCCAAAATATTCTAAACCCCCCAAATAACTTTGAGTCGCCCCGCCAAATCCTGGACCCCCCCAAATAACCTTGACCCCCCCAAAAATCTTGGACCCCCCCCTCAAAAAAAAATATCCCGGACCCCCCCAAATTCTCCGGACACCCCCAAAAATCTTGGACTCCCCCCCCGAAAAAACCATCCTGGACCCCCCCAAATTCTCCAGACACCCCCAAAATATCCTGGACCCCCTGCCAAAAAAAAAATCCGGACCCCCCCAAATTCTCTGGACACCCCCAAAATATCCTGGACCCCCCCAAAAAAAAATCCTGGACCCCGCCAAATTCTCCAAGCACTCCAAAAATCTTGGAACCCCCCCCCAAAAAAAAGCCTGGATGCCCCCAAATTGTCCAGACACCCCCAAAAATCTTGGACCCCCCATAATACCCTGGACCCCCCCCCCAAAAAAATCTTGGACACCCAAATTCTCTGGACACCCCCGAAAATCTGGAGCCCTCCCAAAAAAGAACATCCTGGACCCCCCCAAAATATCCTGGACCCCCCCCCAAAAAAATCCCGGACCCCCCCCAAATTTTCCAGCCCCCCCCAAGTGCCCCCCCCCCCAAAGGGCCCCCCAAACCTGCAGCCTCCAGCGCCCC
Source organism: Caloenas nicobarica (assembly GCF_036013445.1). Lineage (NCBI taxonomy): Eukaryota > Metazoa > Chordata > Aves > Columbiformes > Columbidae > Caloenas > Caloenas nicobarica. The sequence continues at coordinate 607,078 of NC_088281.1, forward strand.
CGGCAGCTCCTGCACCCCAATAGTCCCCGAGCGGTCGGTGTCGAACTGCTTGTACACGCCCTGGCGGGGGGGGGGACACATTTTGGGGACCCCCGCTGCACCCCCATATCCCCCCCACCCCGATTCGCCTCCATATTGGGGCCCCCCCATCATTTTGGGGTTCCCCGGGGGCTCCTTGTGCCTTTGAACCCCCAGTTTTGCCCCCACAGGGTCCTTGTGACCCCCCCCTTTCAAATTTTGGGGTTACCCCCCATTAAATTTTGGGGTTCCCCCTCAATTAGGGCTTACCTCCCCTAAATTTTGGGGTCCCCCCCTCAATTATGGGTTTACCCCCCCCTAAATTTTGGGGTTCCCCCCGATTTTGGGGCTCCCCATTAAATTCTGGGGTTCCCCCATTAATTTTGGGGTGCCCCCTCAATTTTGGGCTCCCCATTAAATTTTGGGGTCCCCCCTCAATTATGGGTTTACCCCCCCTTAATTTTGGGGTTCCCCCCGATTTTGGGGCTCCCCATTAAATCCTGGGGTTCCCCCATTACATTTTGGGGTCCCCCCTCAATTTTGGGGTTAAACCCCCTGAATTTTGGGGTGACCCCCCCCCCACGATTTAAGAGTTAATCCCCCTAATTTTTGGGGTTCCCCCCCAAATTTTGGCGTTAAACCCCCTGAATTTTGGGGTTACCCCCCCTTTAATTTAAGGCTTATTCCCCTATTTTTGGGTCACCCCCCCCAAATTTCAGGGTGTCCCCCCCCCCCTCACCTGCCACTTCTTGATGTTATTCCACAAATACTTGAACTCCTCGAACCCCAATTTCCCCGTCGTGTCGCTCTGGGGGGGGGTTAAGGAGGTTTTTGGGGTGCAGGGGGGTGATGGGGACCCCCCCGACCCCCCTGCACCCCCAAAAATGTCCCCCCCCCCCCCAAAATTACATCCATCACGGCGACCATGCTGCGACACGTGTCGATGCCAAAGCCGTCGGTCTTCAGGTCGGGATCTGGGGGGGGGACGGGTTAATTTTGGGGTGTCCCCCCTATAGAGACCCCCCAGTCCCTATAGAGCCCCCCTAAACCCTACAGAGCACCCTCAGTCCCTATAGAGCCCCCCAGTCCCTATAGAGCACCCCTAAACCCTATAGAGCCCCTCCAGTCTGTATAGAGCTCCCCTAAATCCTATAGAGCCCCCCCGTCCCTACAGAATCCCCACACCCTATAGAGCCGCTCTGGTCCCTATAGAGCCCCTCCCTACCCTATGGAGCCCCCCCAATCCCTATACAGTCCCCCTGGTCCCGACAAAACAGCAGGTCCTATAGAACCCCCCCAAACCCTACACAGCCCCCACTCCCTACAGAGCCCCCCCAACCCTATAGAGCCCAGGTCCCTATAGAACCGCCCCAAACCGTACAGAGCCCCCCAGTCCCTACAGAGCCCCCCCCAACCCTATAGAGCCCCAGGTCCCTATAAGAACCACCCCAAATCGTACAGAGCCCCTGGTACCTATAGATCTCCCCCCAAACCCTACAGATCCCCCCAGTCCCTAGAGAGCCCCCCCCAACGCCTACAGAACCCCCTGGTCCCTATAGAGCCCCCCAAACCCTACAGAGCCCCCCAGTCCCTATAGACCCCCCCAGACCCTATAGACCCCCCCAAACCTACAGACCCACCCAGACCCTATAGACCCCCGCACCCCTACAGACCCCCCCAAACTCTATAGACCACCCAGACCCTATAGACCCCACCTAACCCTATAAACACCCCCAGCCCTATAGACCCCCCCAGACCCTATAGATCCCCCCAAACCTACACACCCCCCAACCCTATAGACCCCCCCAGACCCTATAGATCCCCCCAAACCTACAGAGCCCCCCAGTCCCTATAGACCCCCGCAACCCTACAGACCCCCCCAAACTCTATAGACCACCCAGACCCTACAGACCCCCCCAACCCTACAGACCCCCCCAGCCCTATAGACCCCCCAGCCCTATAGACCCCCCAGCCCTATAAACCCCCTCAACCCTACAGACCCCCCCAGACCCTATAGACCCCCCAGCCCTATAGACCCCCTCAAACTCTATAGACCACCCAGACCCTATAGACCCCACCTAACCCTACAGACCCCCCCAACCCTATAGACCCCCAGCCCTATAGACCCCCCCAAACCTACAGAGCCCCCCAGTCCCTATAGACCCCCCCAAACTCTATAGACCACCCAGACCCTATAGACCCCCCCAACCCTATAGACCCCCCAGCCCTATAGACCCCCCAGCCCTATAGACCCCCTCAACCCTACAGACCCCCCCAGATCCTATAGACCCCACCAAACTCTATAGACCCCACCTAACCCTACAGACACCCCCAACCTTACAGACCCCCCAGCCCTATAGACCCCCCAGCCCCTATAGACCCCCCCAACTCCCCATCAACATTTTGAACCGAAACCGCCCCATTTCGGGCCGGGGCGGGGGGGGGCGGTGCAGATTTTCAAGTGGTTTGTGGCCCCGATTCCCCGCCCTGGTGATTTTTGGGGGGGGTCGCCCTTTTGTCCCCCCCCACCTTGGTGTGTCCCCCCCCCA